>NC_133770.1:252276269-252348150 GCF_003597395.2 Chelonoidis abingdonii | reverse complement strand
GAGAATGCTTGGTGGAGATTTTGTAGGTGTTGGTCTCTGTCTGAGGGGTTAGAGCAGATGCGGTTGTACCTCAGTGCTTGGCTGTAGACAATGGATCGTGTGATGTGCACGATCGTGTGAAATTGCCTCCTTATAATTTATTACCTGACTTTTTTAGACCTCAACAGGACTTGTTTTGACTGACTGAATATCATTCTATGTTTTCAGGGAAGAGACGCTATTAATTCAATTCTTAAAAAGTCAGGCTTGTGTGCTGTAAAGTGTGGAGGTGAAGCAGAGGTTAAAAGGAAAATTCAGAGTGACTGAACAGCTCATCTAGTTTGATCATGAGTTTTGTTGTAGGAAACTAGAGTTCATGTGCAATTTAGGGTGAAATGGCATCATCATTAGACATGAGCCAGGTCAGTTCAGAAAAGTTCAAGCAGAATAATTCTGAATATATGGGTTTTGGTAGGATCAAGGAGAGTATATGATCAAATGAGAAGTAAATACTATTAGGAATGAGAAATTTCTTGAAGCAGAGACACAGAACCGACATCAGAGTGGGGGAAAGTGTCAATTAGCAGATGCTATGATGAAATCTATTTGAAAGATGCTGTTTTCTTGGAGTCACACACACACACAAAAAACATGACAGTATGCTGCAGTACAAACAGCCAGGGTTAGGTACTACAGTCTTATCCATCCCTAATTTATACAGAAATGTATTAGGAGGACATTGACTAGTATTTTTGTCTGTTGCTTTTTCCTGTCACTCAAAATTAGAAATAAAACCCCAAACACCACTTTTTACAAAAGAGTTTTTATTAGAATTGATTCTCCTAAAGCAGAAATGCTATTATTTCAAGTGCAGTCATACAATACTCTTTTATTGCTCTTGCTACCACAAGTCCAACAGAGATACTTGCACACAAATCTCATTGACATCAGGATCAACTGCATAGGTTTATGAGGGCAGAATTTGGTCTTCAGACATGTAAGGACAATGGTACAGTAGAAAAAATGGCGACTAAATAACTCTTAGGATGCTAAAGGGTTTTTGACAGAATCTATTCACTTTCATCCACTGATAAGACCTACAATTGCAAGAAATTAAAGAAAATCCTGGGATTTCTTGAAATTTATTTCATTTCAGTTGCTTTAACATTAAAATTAATGTTGACTTTCTAACAAGAATAAGTCAGTTGTCACAATAATTGAAGTAGGAACTCTTCCCCCCACCCACAATTTAATACCCTTAATTTGATTTGACACCTTGATTTCAGTTTTCAAAATAAAATTTTACAATATTAACTTTTCAGTTCATTAAAATCTTAACTTGCTTAATTATCATTGGAAATTTAATGAGTCTTTGTACTCTCCATATTTCTATATGAATACAAAGGAAAAAACACTGCCCTCCATTACACCTGGTATTCTCTATTGGATTGTGTTAGTACAATTGACAGCAGATTTTGACACATGTTGTCCATTTTAAATTCAAATGACTCATTGTTTCTGTTAATCGGAAACCTTTTCAGTCTGGAAAAAGGTAAGCACTGAAGACCATACGGTTAATGGAGAAATGCCTTTTTTAGCCATTAGTAACTATGCCATTTTTCTTCCTTAGAAATAGCCATATAAATGCTACTGTTAAAGCTAACACAGTTATTATTGAGATCCAAACACAGATTCCATATTTTCATGTTAAGATTAGAATTTGCCTCAAGTAATTTTGGACATCTGAAAATTAGAGTTGGGGACCCATCACATTTCATTATGTGGAGTTTTGGACTGTGAAATTGAGATCTGCATCCAGATAAAGAACAGTAGGGGGCACAAAGCTAACTAAGCTTTGGGATGTAGGCATTGCCTCATGCAAAGATGCCCAATTTCAGCATAGATTTTATTGGAACGAGGCTCTCACCATCCTGAAATGCCGAGGCTGAGGAGGGCGCCAGTTATCCATCATGGGGCGAGCAGGTTCTGTGTCAGCATTGATGGAAAGGCTACGGAGCTTTGCCATCTGCAAAGAAGCAAAATAACAATGTCAATATGGAATTTACTTGGGGCAAATCCAGGTTCTAATGTCTAGACCAACTACTGTGGCTGAGTGAAGCACTGGCCTACTAATGACCTGTCTCCACAAACCCTCAGACTAAGGAGCTTGGTTATGTGCAAGTGGTAGCAGCCCTTGCCTGCCCCTTGCACGGCGGAACTTCAATAAAATTTATTTGGTGTGACATTACTTTCCATGATCAAGGAGGCAAGGGAAAGAGTATATAGGGTCACATGAGCCATGATGACACCTGGTCTTCAGAATAGTTACTTTATATCTTCAAAGGGCAATGAAAAGTGCATCAACTGTATTATGAATCTGAAACACAATAACAAATCCATCATGAACTAGAAGGCTCGCTGTATATTGCATTCACAGTTTCATAGAGCTTAAGGCCAGAAGGGAACATTAGATCATCTTGTCTGACCTCCTGTATATACAGGCCATTACTTTTTATCCAGATCCCACTATAAAAGCCTAAAGACTCTAGGTAGACTAAAGCATTTCAGTCTTCTAGAGACTAAACTATGTGCCATCAGCAGATAACAGGAGAGATCAAGATGTCACCAATGCTGGTACAATGGCAGGGAGTTGATTAGGTGAGATAAGCACAGATGATCCCATCAGGAAAATCATATTCCATGCTGCAAAAGAAGGCAAACTCTGCCCCACATTCTCCAAAGTCCCTGCCAATCTGATCTCGGGGGGAAATTCTTTCCCAGCCACAAATGTGGTGTTCAGTATGAGTCTGGGCATGTGAGCTAGGCACACCAGCCAGACATCTAGAAAAAGTACTCCCTGTACCATCTCAGAGCACTGGTCCACCATGTTTACAGCTTCAATAAGATGAATAATTTCTGCTCCATACGCCTCACAACATAAGAGGAGAGGAAGGCCAGGTCTACACTACGAGATTAAATCGATTTTAGATACGCAATTTCAGCTACGAGAATAGCGTAGCTGAAATCGAATATCT
This sequence comes from Chelonoidis abingdonii, assembly GCF_003597395.2. Classification (NCBI taxonomy): domain Eukaryota; kingdom Metazoa; phylum Chordata; order Testudines; family Testudinidae; genus Chelonoidis; species Chelonoidis abingdonii. Next base: position 252,345,136 of record NC_133770.1, on the reverse strand, counting down.
AAAATCGATTTACTCACCCGTCTTCACTGCGCGGGATCGATCCCGCGCGGCTCACCGTGTTGAATCTGGAAGTCCGGTCGTCTAGCTGGAGTTCCGGAATCGATCTAAGCACGCTCTGGGATTGAGATATCGCGTCCAGACCAGACGCGATATTTCGATCCCTGAGCAATCGATTTTAACGCGCCGATCCAGCGCGTAGTCTAGACGTGGCCGAAGTAAGAGTGGTTTAGCAAGGGTTTGTTGCTAGAACTTCTAGTGAAGGAATGTAAAAACCGGTTACCTACCTTTCCTAACTGTTGTTCTTTGAGATGTGTTGCTTATGTTCATTCAAAGTAGGTGTGTGTGTGCCACATGAACAGTCGGAAGATTTTTCCCCCTAGCAGTACCCAAAGGATCAGCTGTGGAGCCCCCTGGAATTGCATCTTCATGGCGGTGTATATAGGTCCCTGCTGACCTGCTGCCTCTTCAGTTCCTTCTTGCTGGATACTCTGACAGAGGGGAAGGCAGGTGGGTCTTGGAATGGACATGAGAAACACGTCTCAAAGAACAACAGATACAAAAGCTGGGTAACCGTTTTTAATTCTTCGAGTGATTGCTCATGTCGATTCCAAGTAGGTGACTCCCAAGCAGTCCCTTGGGAGGAGGGGTAGGAGTTCACAGAGTCGCAGACTGCAGGACCACTCTGCCAAACACAGCATCTTCTCTAGCCTGCTGTGTAATGGCGTAGTGCGAAGTAAAGATGTGAGTAGATGACCACTTCGCCGTCCTGCAGATGTCCTGAATAGGGACCTGTGCCAGGAATGCAGATGAAGCTTGCGCTCTTGTGGAGTATGCTGTTAGCACTGGGGCTGGTATTTTTGCTAGGTCACAGCACACCTTGATAAAGGCCATGATCCATGAAGAGATCCTTTGAGAAACTGGAAGATCTTTCATTCACTCAGCAATGGGGACGAAGGGTGTGTCGACTTTCTAAATGGCTTTGTTTACTCAATGTAAAAAGCTAACACCCGTCTGACATCCAGGGAATGGAGTATGCATTCTCTACCATTAGCATGTGGCTTAGGGCAGAACACTGGAAGAAAGATGTCCTGATTTGTGTGAAATTGTGAAACTACCTTCAGGAGGAATGCTGGGTGCAGCGGCAACTGCACCTTATCCTTATAAAACACAGTGTAAGGGGGCTCGGACTTTGGGGCCTTGAGCTCAGACACCCTTGTGGCCAATGTTACAGCCACTAGAAATGCCACCTTCCAAGAAAGGTAAAGTAGAGAGCATGTTTCTAGGGGCTCAAAAGGAGAGGCCCATCAGCCTTGAGAGCACCAGGTTAAGATCCCATGGAGGAATAGGCTGCCGTACCTGAGGGTACAGCCTGTCTAGCCCCTTGAGGAAGTGGCCAACGATGGAATTAGCAAACACTGACTGCCCAGCTGAGCTGAGATGGAAAGCTGAAATAGCGGATGGGTGCACCTTGATTGATGACACTGCCAGACCTTGCTGTTGCAGGTGACGTCGACAGTCTAGGATGAAGAGAACCAATGACTGTAAAGGAGGAGTGGCCTTCTGTAGAGACCAAATAGAGAATCTCTTCCACCTACCAGATAAGTGGCATGAGTGGAGGGTTTCCTACTGCCAAGAAGGATCTCCCTAACTGGGTCTGAGCACGTGAGCTCTCATAAGTTCAGCCACGGAGTTTCCATGCTGTGAGGTTGGGATGCTGAAGGCGGCCATGGTCCTGTGTGATCAAGTCTGAAATCATGGGCAGGGCTATAGGTGTGTCCGCCAATAGATCTAGCAGTGTGGTGAACCATTGCTGACTGGGCCATATTGGTACTATGAGGATCAAGGATGATTTCTTCAGTTGGACCTTGAGGAGGACCTTGTGTACAAGCGGAAAAGGTGGGAATGCGTACAGAAGGCTCCCCTTCCATGAGAGGAGCCCGTCTCTGAGCGAGCCCGGACTGTGATTCAGAAAGGAGAAGAATTGCTGACACTTCCTGTTGCTTTGTGTCGCAAACAGGACTATCTGGGGAGATCCCCATCTTTGGAAGATGTTGATCATCATGTCTGGGAGGAGAGACCACTCGTGGCCATGAAAAGACCTGCTGAGGTGATTGGCCAGTTCGTTTTGTGAGCTTGGAAGTTACGATGCCTCCAAGTGTATCAAATGGTTGATGCAGAAGTCCCACAGCCTGAGGGCTTCTTCCACCACCCTGTCTGTTTATACAGAACATCACTATGGTATTGTCTGTCAATACCGATACATATCTCCCTGTAGATGGGTTTGAAATATCTGGCAAGTGCAGGGCTGCCCAGAGCGGGGGGACAAGTGGGGCAGTTTGCCCCAGGCCCCAGAGGGGCCTCCACAAGAGTTTTTCGGGGCCCCTGGAGTGAGATCCTTCACTCACTTTGTGGGCTCCAGAAAACTCTCGCAGGGCCCGGGCCCCCGGAGCTTCTTCCACTCCAGGTCTTCGGCGGTGGGGGGTCTTTCTGCCCCGGGGCGGAAGGTTTGAACTGGTGCTCCGTCTTCGGACGTATCTTCAAAAAGTTCGGTTTTGAGGCTGAGCGCTATTTTGCTGCCCTCTGGCCCTGGCCCAAGGAGGACTGAGATGAGTGCCTCCTGTTACTCCTGCCCCACTTCCTATTACAGTCCTGTCTAGGAGGAGCAGAGTAGAAGTGCCAGGTGGGCTGAGGTTTGAACGGCTTCCTTTGGGAGGTCGGCATGTGAATCCCCAGGGATGTAAGGGTTACTTGAAAGTCTTTAAGGCTATGGAGTCTAGAATCTGTCTGCTCTGAAAAGAGTCCCAAAGAGTCAAAGGGTAGGTCCTGGATAGTACTCAGGACCCCATGCGGGAGCCCCAAGATCTGAAGCCATGAGCTGCATCTCACGGCTATGGCAGTAGTCATCATGCAAGTGGCCAAATCGGCCGAGTCAAAGGCAGCCTGTAGGGAGGTTCTGCAACTACCTTGCCCTCCTCCAGGACTGCCCCAAACTCGGAGTGGGAGTCCTCTGGAAGCAATTCCTGGAACTTGGACAAGGTGTTCCAGGAATTGAAGCAATAATGGCTGAGAACCGCCTGCTGGTTTGATATGTGAAGCTGGAGCCCCCATGGTGGAGAACACCTTCTGACCAAAGAGATTCAGCTTTTCTGCTTCCTTGGACTTGGGAGTGAGCCCTGGCTATGCCTGCCATTCCTTGTGGTTGGCTGCCTCCACCACCAAAGCGCCTAGTTGTGAATGGGTATATAGGTGTTCATACCCTTTAGACAGCACAAAGTATTTGCATTCCACCCCTTTAGCTGTGTGTGTGTGTGTGGGGAAATAGAGGTGGGTGTGTGCCACCCTTTAGACAGCACAAAGTATTTGCATTCCATCCCTTTAGCCGTGGGGGGTGGAATAGAGGTGGGTGTGTGCCACAACACCTTACTGGTGTTCTAGATGTCTTAACGAGGGGCAGAGCCACCCTCGAAGGCCCTTCAGGAGCCAGAACGTTCACCCTAGTATTGGTCTCCTCTGAGACCTCCTCTGCCTGCACGTTCAGGTTCTGGGCCATCCTCCTGAGCCGGTTCTGATGTGCCCTTGTGTCTATGACAGGCAGTGTGGTGAAGGTACCTGCCACAACCTCATCTGGGGCAGATGAGGATGATGCCCTTGGGGACAACGTGTTTTCTTGACCCTTCAGCTTACGAGAATCCCCCTGCATGGTGACCCCTTGAGCAGTACTGAGGAGAGTGCTGGTTCCCGGTACCACACCAGTCTCGGTACTAGTGGTGGTGCCAGGCCCTGCACTGGTGTCAGTGCCAAACTGGGCAGCTGTTTCTTGTCCATGCGGAGGCTCCTGTGACACCGAGGTGGCAGAGGGAGGGATCTGCACCTCTGAAGCCATGGACAGGGATCTGAAAGCCCAGGTCCTGGACTTGGTGGTAGGCCCATGGTGTCCAAAAGAGCCACTGGGCCAGTCCCTGCCACTGTGGAGGCCAGGACATCATGAGCAACAGCTGCCCTTTGTCATGCCTTGAGCGGTGCTGGGAGCAGTAGAGGCATAGGAGTCCACCTCTGACTCCGAAGAGTAGTCTGATCCCAGTGACCAGGGCAGAGCGGACTGAGATGGTGCTGAGGAATGGTGCCGTGGTAACGGTGATCGGCACTTTATTATCATAGGCTTGCCCCTGAAGACAACAGTGCCTCTTTGTAGAGCCGGTGCTGGTGTGTGAGCCAATGCTGGAGCAGGGGACTGCGCTGTCATCACAATCAGGTCCCTGGCTGCTTCAAATGTATCCAGTGTGGATGGGAGGTCTATGTTGTCCTCCTGCACTGGGGAGTCCACGAGGACTGGACTCAATGGACCTCCTAGCAAGGCTGGAGTTGCCGGTGCTGGTATAGGAGGGGGCCAAGGCTGGGTGTCCCGATGTGGGATGCACTCCCCTGGTGCCTGCTCACCCCACTGGTGCCTGCTCACTCAGTGGGGGAATGACCTGTCTGCGCTCTTTTTCTTGTGCAGCACCAGCAAATGGAAGGTGCCTGCTGCTTGCATTAGGAGTGGTCTTCGGCACTGGGGAACGGTGGTGCCGAGAGTCCTCAGCTGAGTCTTTTCTTGGCACCAAAGCCTCCCACACCAAGGCTGGCATGCTGTGTAGCGAAGCGTCGGGCTTCGGGTCGGACGCTGCCTGAGTCAGCTGGGAGTGAAGGGCTGACTCATCAGGAGGAGTTTTAGCCAAAAGTCCTGTTCCTTTTTTGTTCTGGGCTTGAAGCTGCTTCAGATTTTACACTTTTCCGATTGGTGTGCCTCTCCATGGCACTTCAGGCAGGAGTCTTGTGGGTCTCCCTTAGGCACAGGCTTCAGGCAGGACCCGCTAGGGAGAAAACTTTCTGATGATTGTGCACATGGCACACACAGATCTACTTGAAATCGACATGAGCAATCACTTGAAGAGTTCTACTTTAGAGAACAGAGGCATGTGTTTTCCATTCCATGAGAAATCTGGCCAGTTAAGTATAAAAGGAAAATACACAATGAGTAATTGCACCAAAATGAAAAGCTCAGTTTCAAATCAGACTTGAGAATTCTGACCTTTGATCCCAGTGCTTTAACCAGAACATTGTCAGAGTGACTGGGCTATAAACTGGAGCTGCCACAGGGGCAGGGTTTGAAGAAATTCTTCCACAAAGGCCACAGAGCTACATTGGCTGCAGTAACCCTCATGGCCAGCATGCTACCCTCAGAGGATTAGAATAGCCAGGGGACCCATTGCCAAGATACTACAGTGGCACTACATAAATATTTACAGTAGATAGCCGAACAAAGACATACAGTAAATAGATCCACATAGTCAGAGATCCACTGGTTCCACTCCTGTTTTCTCCAGCTCAGTCTTGCCTCCAGGCTCAATGTGATGGGGTGCAGGGAGCACTGGTTTGCAGAGTTCTGTGACATGCAAGCGGTGTGGACCACCTATGCAGGGGCCCCAAATCCTCTCCCCTGCCTTTCAGCACAAGAACTACACCATTTGGTCCCAGCAACAGAGTCCCCAGAGGTTGCGGGGAGATGTCAGGATTTAGTCCTTTGTGAGAAGCCCTTAGGGCTGGATTTTCCAACAAATCCTTTGCTTCAGTAGTGAGCTGAGGCACAAGACTGTACTCTGCTGTGGAACAGTAGGAAGATTCACTACTAGCGTCAACAGTATTAAGATAGCACGATGCTGCCTCCTGCAATGCTTTAGATGGATTAGAAGCTGGGACTTCAGTTTGTTTCTTTTGTGGTGAAAAAATTAAAAATCCAGGGTTAACTTCTCTTTGTGTGATGCCACAGGTAACATTTTCCAGGTACTTCTCAAGACTTGATAATGTTCTTTCCTGTTTTTGCACTCAGTGATTCCTAATTCCATGCAACCCACTCCTGCTGGACCCATACTCTCACACTGGGGTGCACCTATGGGGGCTACTATATAAATTTGCTGAAAAGTGCCAGGCATGCCAAGGGTGTTATAGAAATAATACAGTAATAGTATGTGGACTGGGTAACGATACACATCTCTACCTGTTTGCATGGCTTAACGCATATGGAATGAGCACACCTTTCAGGTGCTTATACTGCTCCCTGGAAAATTTGCCCTCAGTATCTCAGCCATACAGGAACACCATCTTGGTCTCTGTGGCAAAGGGACTAGCACTTAAAAGAATTATTGCCAGCAAGTCTGCAATGTTAGTAGGCTTCTAAGATTAGAGATCTTTAAGGGCCTGAGCCTGTGAACCTTCTCAGGTGCAGATTACTTAAACCTAGTCTACATTTAAAATGTAGGTAGACATAGCTACAGTGCTCAGGGGTGCTGACTTAATGCCAGGAGTCGAAGCAATGCATTGACCTAGCTACTGCTGCCTGGGGAGGTGGAGTTCCTACAGTAATGGGAAAACCCTTCCCATCACTTTCGGCTGCATTTCCACTTTGGGGTTATTGCAGGCATCAGTACTGGGCCATAGTTATGCTGCCACAGTGTAGACTGAGCCTTAGACTGCAACTCTCTGGGGCAGGAACTGTTGTTTTGTTGTGTGCTTATACAGTGCCAAGAACAGTGGGGCCCTGGTCCTTGGCTGTGGCTCTTTGGCACTATTGCAATACAAATAACGTCACTAATAATAATTCTGTCTGTAAAGCAGAATGACAAAGCACCATCTACAAGTACTAATTATCCACTTTCTAGAAATGATCAATGTCTTCTGATGAGCAGATCAAGGTGCTTCCCTGCAGATTACACACAGGTCCTGATGGCTGCTTGGAGAACAATTAATTTAGAAAGAAGAGCATTGTCTGAATATAGCAGTGATCAGAAACACATCAGATGAAGTTAGGTGAATGATTCAGCACTAGCTGTTGCTTTCTAAAAGAATTTCACACTAAGATCAACCCAATAAAGTAGGGGAGGAGAGGAAGTTGACATTTTTATCGTTGATGCAACACAGAGCTGTTCACTAATAGCTACACCTACACTGAAGTTTCATATAAACCGTACATGATCCCCTGTGATGTAAACAGCTGAGTCGGTAATGAGACACTAAGCAGACATGTTGTTGAGTCAGGAAAGCTGACCAGAGCCAATTTGCATTTTGCATGTAAGAAGAAGCTTCCAAATATCTAATACCTTTGTATTTTGGTACAAACAAAGAAAAATAAGGAAGTGACCTCTAGACCAGCTCTATATTTGAATGAGCTATGTAAAACACAGTCATGCAGGAGTTTGTGTTAGCTTTCATCTTTAGGACTAAGGTTCAAGTCAGACTTGAGTTCCAGTGATTTCACTGTATTCCACTTGTTCAATTTTTATAAACTAAGCAGCCACAAATGTATCAGGACATAATAATTTGGAACTAAAGAGCTGTGTGATACACTGATGCCAGCCAGGATCCATATGAAGTGTGAGAGATGCCTGCATTGGCTTATATCTACTGTAGTCATAAAACACCTTGAGATCCTAGAATAAGAAAATATGTCTACATGTATCTAGTATGTACATGTGTAACATATCACTCACTCACTATCTGACTCAAAGAATTTTCATGTTCCCACTGAGTCTTGAAATTTGGGACTCGTTCATTATGGAATGCTGAGCACAGGAACAATCCTAGATTAGAAAACTGACCTTTACATCTGTGATCACCAAAGGGGTCATTGGCCATTTTTATCCCATTTCAATCATTTATTTCTGCTATGAGACTGTCATGTTTAACATGAGGCCTTCAGATTGGAGAAATGGAGGCTCCTGGAAGTTGTTACTTTTGTTTATTCAGATTTTGCCATGAACATTTCCATAAATGTGTTTAAAAGGATTACAAAATTTACATTAATTTCTTTGTTACATGCTGCCATTTTGAATGTGGGACAAGTTATTTTATGGGTACCATTTTGAAAAAAATATTATTTCACCTGTTAAAATGTGCTCTTATGCATTTTAGGAAGGAATCTTGGAATATTAAATAAAAAGACTATATTGAAAGAACATTGTGGCTGCAAAATGAATCCCTCAGAAATTTGGAAATGCCAAAACTGAGGATGCAGTTTTTAATTAGATGAGCACATGTAATGTGTAATGAATGAGATAGTTGACTATTTATTATTAGCCTCAGTCACTGCATTTCATGACAAAAGTGTATTGTTTCAGTCTCTTTTTATTCAGAAATGTCTGGATTGGTTTTGCTCAAACTTTCAAAAGACAAAAAAGAAAACAAAACAAAAAATCAACTTGAACAGACACCAGACCTGGGACATTTTTTGTCTGAAAAATGAAAGTTTCCGAAAGTTATAAAAAACTGAAAAACCTCTTTGGAACTGAAATGGTTTAAGCAAACATAACTATAGCTTTTGCTACATGCAGCAAATGTTCTGCTGATTTATCATTCCACATAAGTATCTAGACTAGTGGCTAAAACTTTGATTTGCTTGGTGTTTGGGCAGTGCAGGCTTCGGTTTTGCAAGGCTCTATGGCAAATAACATGTGTGAGCCACATCCAGTGCCATCATCTCCTACACTCTGGATGTGGCTCACACATGTTATTTGCCAAAGAGCCTTGCAAAACCGAAGCCTGGGAAGGGAAGAGTAGACAAAGAGGAAAGCAGAGGGAAAGCTACTACTCCTCTTTGGCTGATGTGTGAGAAAGACTGTTCCTGTTTCAATCTACAATAGCTCTGATTACAATCAGTCCCCTCCACATTGGTAGCCACAAAACCCACACAAACACTCTCTGATCACCTCCTGCTTCCCTGTGACCCCTCATATTCTCCCCCAGTGTGAAGCTCTGTGGCCTTTGACCTGACCCTTCCCAGCAACATGGTCTAGGAAGTTAAGAGTTGAAACCAACAATTTTCCAAACGTGGAGAGATGGACAAGGAACCGGGGTGGGTAGATAGGCTCATAGGGTCTGTCTACACTGCAGCTCAGAGTGTGCTCCCAGCCTGGATAGGAAGACTCGCAGCTGTGTGGCACTGGCGGAGGCTTGAGCTAGCCACCCGAGCTTAGACCCACCCTAACCCCTGGGTCCAAGCCTGAGGCTCCTCCAGTGCCGCAGCATCTGCACAGCTATTGTTAGCACGCTACTGTGAGCCCCGTTAGCACAAGTCTGTCTATTGGAGCTGGGAGACTCGCTCCCCACTGTAATGTAGACATGCCCATAGAAGTCTGGAGTCCTGTGCAGCAACTTTAGGGGTCCCAATGGTGCGTCTACTGAAGCCAATTGAGGAGGTTACTAAAAGAAGGGCCCAATCCTGAAGTTCAGTTTTTACTCTATTATAACTCAGTCTTTACTCATACAATTTCCCATTGACTCCAACAGAGGTTTTTAGCTGATCACCATATTTGGGGTCGGGAAGGAATTTTCCTCCAGGGCAGATTGGCAGAGGCTCTGGAGGTATTTTGCCTTCCCCTGCAGCGTGGGGCATGGGTCACTTGCTGGTGGATTCTCTGCTTGAGGTCTTCAAACCACAATTTGAAGACTTCAATAACTCGGATATAGGTTAGGGGTTGTTATAGAAGTGGATGGGTAGGGTTCTGTGGCCTGCTTTGTGCAGGAGGTCAGACTAGATGATCATATTGGTCCCTTCTGACCTATGAGTCTATGAGTAAGGCGGGGATATGGCACATAAATAAATAAGCCGAAACTGTGAGGGAACCATGACAAAGGTTAATGTCCAGCTGAAGTTTACCTGGTCTGGGCTGACAATAATAGGTTCCCTCAAAAGAATCCAGGTAACACACTCATCACAAGGAGGTTCAGTGAAGGAGCCATGGTAGGTCCAATAGTCCCAAGATTTAGGAAAAAGAATTGATGGATCAAAGTTTGAAAAAGGAGCCTCTTTTCCCTTAAATAAATAAAACAGAAATATCTTTAATAACACTAATGGAGACACCAAGTTTGCTTAAAAAGAGAGTTAAGTTTTCACGGAAGAATTAATGAAATATCTACTATTATGTAAGAGGTTGACCTCCTCCTTTCCAAGATTTGCCCTGCAACTTACTTTTCTAGAAATGATCACTAGTCCAAGGCTGAGATTTCCCAAAGAAATAAAATAAGATGCCCTTTATCAAAGTACCCACTGATGTAACTAAGTATTGTAATTTCTCAGAAACTCTTGTCACCATAATGTACTGTTACCTAACAATTGAGACTGTGCATGAAATATTTATGTGCAGAATATATTTTCACTAATCCATCCTATAATTACATAAATATGTAGCCTTGTTCAGATTTATACTTTGCCAAGAAAAAAAAAGTATAACAAATAAAATTCAAGATGCTGTGCATTTATTTTAATTCCTTAGCTCATGCTCTTACCTTTCTCTGCTTTTCTTGAACTGTTTCTTCTTCAGTTTTGGATTTCTGTGATATATATGCATCGTGACTGGATTCTACTATCCAAAACTGAACATCTAGGTTTCCATTGTTACTAAAACATGGTGTAAAATCTGACAGGCAGTCTCAGTTGCCATGTAATGTGGCTGGTATCACTGACAGTGTTTGATCTCTTCATGTATTCGGAACCTTTGGTTACAGTGGTGAGGCTGTTCCAAATATAGATGGTGGCATGAAAAAGGCAATGAGATGCTTATGGGAGAAAGCGAAATGGAGGGTCTGACATTACAGGGAGAGCAAAGCGGACAAGGACAGAGTAATAAATGATTCACGGTTGGTTAAGTAGGGAGAGGTGGAGTTATTTAGGGACTGAAGATAAGGCAAAGAAGTTTAAAGCTGAGGTGATGGAGAGTGGGGAGCCGGTGGAGAGATTCAGGACTCGACCCTGCAAATCAATGGCACTACTTATGTGCTTAAAGTTAACCACAGGCTTAAATGATTTGCTGGATCAGGTACACAATACTCAGCACTTTGCAGAAGCAAACTCTTAAAAAGGTGAATGACATAATCAATGTCAGATGTATTGTGAAAAGTGAATTTTATTTTAGTAAAATGAGAATGGACCCCACCAATGTTGGTCACAGACTAATATTTTTAGAAAATACTCAGTGGTTGCATTTACTTCCAGTGTTAAAGGTAGGCCTGATACTATAATTCTTATGCAAACTGAGCTCCCTTCTATGGGAATTCTGCCTATATAATGGGACAAGTATGGGACAAGGCCCTTAGATCATTAATTAATCTCAAAAGCAGTTTAAGATAGAGTTTGCAACATAGTTGTGCTAATTATCAACGAGAGCTGCCTGGCAACTGATCCATAGCTCACTGAAGTCAATGGGGGACCTTAGAGAAGTGAGAGGAGGAATTACATTTCTCCTTAAAGAAAAAAAGATATTCTGGGCTATAGTCACCAGAATGCTCTGGCTGCTATGTGTTGCTGGAACAGTGCAAAGCAGCCAGAGCAGACTAGTGAATCTGGCTTTCTGATTTTCCCTACTGCAGCTACTCAAGTAACCTAATATAATAAAAACTGTTGTTACCTTTGTTTTAATACCATTTATTTCTTCAAGAATTCTCTTCATCTCTGGTTTGGGAGTTTTTCCTACCTGTAATGCAGGAAGCAAGAGTTGAAAAGTAGATATGCCAGCTGCCTTTTTCCCCTTGATCATTATAGGTCACGACTGCATGAAAAACTGAACTTGACCCATTTGATCTGTCAGTTTAATTAGCAACATTCTCAGAGCAGTGATGAGCTGCCAAAATCTTAACAACCGGTTCCCTATAAAAAGTTCTGATTTAAACCGGGGGGAGGGGGGGAAGCGGGGAGGGGCCGAGGCAGGCGGAGACATACTCATGCGGCTGGGGGCCCCTGCAGGGCCTGGGGAAAATTGCCTCCCCCCCAGAGGCCCTGGAGCTTGCAGCCCCCACCTTTACCTTGCCTGCAGCTCAAAGCAGCAGGACGACTCAGGAGCTCAGCTGAGCTGCCCATCTGGTGCCGGTGGCTGGCCACGCTGCAGCTGGGGGGAAACAGGGGAGGGGCCAGGGGAACCTCAGCCTTCCCAGCTCGGAATCCTGGGAACAACAGGATGGCTCGGCCTGCGGACCAGAGTTCTTTGCCCATCCCCTGGCCCTTTAACAACCGTTTCTCCACGGACGTCTAATTTTAGCAACCAGTTCTTGGGAACCGGTGGGAACCGGCTCCAGCTCACTACTGTCTCAGAGTGTTTTGTATGGAACAATAACAAAATGTTGCACCTGATGGGAGGAAAACACCCTGAATAATATAAGAATCAAGTAATTGCTTGATTTTTCATTGTAGTAGTATTTGCTAAAACAACATACCAGGCTCAATCATGCTCCAGTTGAAGTGACTAGTATGACTACCATTGATTTAAGTAAGAGCATGGTGGGCTCCCAATATTGAATATAAACTTGATGCAAAAGAAAAACTTCTGAGGATTAGCAGCAAATTAGTTTCACAGTTCACACAATTTTGACTTATAACAAATAGAAAATGTATAGTTTCTTTAGCATCCATATGTACCATTTGATGGTAATTTTCCTACCTAATGCATGCTTTAACTTTATGCAGTAGCCTGGCTTTATTAAAAATACAACTATATGCCAAGCTGATTATCCAGGGAAAATATGAGCAGAAAGCTGATATCTCTGCAAAGGATCTGATTTCAGGTAAAGAAAAGAAGAGAAGAGCAAAAAATACAATAATATGACTCTCTATATTTCAGAAGAGTATAACAGTTTATGGGAAGGCCCTGGGTAGCACATTACTTTTAGACTGTAACTTTTCATCACTGAAAGAATGGCTTAGAATATGGTTCGTGTCACCAGTAACGCAAATTTGTCCTTATTCTCTTGGGCCTCATTGTGAATCCCATATAAACCAGATACCCATTGAAGTTTGGCATCAGAGAAATATGTCTCTTTTCACAACACCACCACATAATTTGACTGGTAAATATTCAAATTTACCTAATTTAATATACTAAAAAGGCTCAGGGTGTATTTGCAGAGATGTGTGGAGAAGCTCACACAGCACCGGCTCCTATTACATCTGCTAAGAGGCAGTGCTCTCATTCCCTCAGTCTCATAACGGACACAGAAATCCCAATGTGAAAGAAAAGGACTACAGACTTTCAACAACTGAGGGTCTTTCACTATATAACTACTACTGGACCCACTGAGTTTTGCCTGAATAGAGCTAAAGAACTCAGGAAGGATCTCAGATTTTGGTCTATTAACATTAGAAATAAGCCCAAATCAAAATCTTGGAATAAATTCCACAGTTACGAGGAAGTATGAATTTGGACCAAATCTAAACTACCTGGCTGGATTCCATTTCTGCAATGGGCTGAACCAAAACCTTAGATTTGAAAACTGAGAAGATTTTGATCAGGAACCCAATATAGAGTTTGAGCTTGGGTCTATCTCTAACTAACATTGATGAGAAATGAGTGGCTAAAACCCACCATTTGAAACTAAAACTATACACCTACCAAGTAAAACCGGTACAAGTGATACTGATACATGCTGTTTTTTGGCATGTTTTTCTCATGGAAAGATTAAAGCAGAATCTTTTGGAGAGATCCTGGACATGGAAATCCGTCGGTGAGTAATACAGGGCACTGCTGATTGCTATTGGACAGCCACCTGCTATTGACACTGCACCCCCTGAGCAGGAGGCGTGCACCCTGTGGTTATGACGTCTTCCTCAGTCCTTCTATTCACATCAGAACATAATCCAACATAACCCACCATTCTGAACATGTCCTCTAATGTGATCCAATATTGGAAAGTAGACTAGAAACCTTTCTCCTGCAAAGAACCAATATATGCAATAGTACAAAGAAAGAATGAGCACTTCTACTTACTTGCAGAAAAATGCCCAAAATAGCCACACCATCATAGTTTCTCAAAGCTTCAGCATAATTACTGTATTCTGAATACCAGTGTACCAAGTGAAGCTATAACCAAATACAATTAAACATTAATTAATACTATTCTGCAATAACAAGCCACCAAGAGCCCAGTGTTGCATTCGCTGTGCACCCAAGCCTCTTTCAATAGGGTGAACAGGGAATGCAGGATTGGGCTCCAAATGTATCACTGCATAAAAAGAAAATATGTATAAATATGTCCTATACCTTCCACAGCTCTTTCATGTGCTTGTGCTTTTGTAGCAATCACTTGTCAGCTATTTTGGGTTCAAATAAAATGTAAAACTTAGAATAGGGAAACTGCACAAAATATTGGAAAACTTGCTTAAAATTAATCAGATCATGTAATAGAGGAGATGCTTACCCATGCATGTAATTGCATATGTGCAGAATATGAGTTATCCATTGATGTTTTGAATCTCAACTGAGATTAATGAAATTCAGGTTAATGAAATTCTAAAAGAAGAATCCTAATTCATGTGTGCTTTATAGATTATTACTTTGTAGTTGTCTGCTCTATTCCCAACCCTGCACTGCTAGGGAATGGACAAGGTGACCCCCTCCCACTTCTACTTTCTGCAATACTGTGTTTTCAGGAAATTTTTCAACATTTATTTATCCTTCCTGAGGACTTATATAGCTTCTAATATCACTGTGGTATTGAATACATATCTTCATGAGAACTGGACAAACAACTGATTTTGCAGTTCAGTAGCAGTTCCAAAATATATTTTTTTTAAATTGGTTTGATTCAAACCAAATGTGAATTTTAGGTGAAATGACGAGGTCTGTTTTAGGTCTTTTCCACAGCAGGGATTTGAATCCAGGTCTTCCACAACCCAAGAAAGGACCCTAACTGCTGAGCTAAAGGTTATAAAGGGGAATAAACCCACAGCAGCACCTCCTCCCCACACATTTTCTTCTTGCTAGTCTATGACTGGCCAAAAGTATTTGTGTTAAATTTGTGAATAATTTTAGGTGAACTGAAACTTTATCTTTGGTCAAATGAAATTATTAATCAAAAACAAAATATTCACCCAGCTCTAACCTTTTATATAAAACAAATATGGTATCATTGCAATTCAATCCAACAAATCGAATCCAACAAAACACCACTTAATTTACCCAGGATCATGGTGGATTCTCTGTCACTGGCAATTTTAAAATTAAGATTGGATTTCTTTCTAAAAGATATGCTGTAGTTCACACAGAATTATTTTTGGAAATTCTATGGCTTCTGTTGTAGAGGAGGTCAAGCTAAATGATCATAATGATCCCTTCTGACCTTGGAATCTATGACTCAATGAATAACTGTCCCTGAATGTGGAATATAGTAGATTGCTTAATTTTAGGTCTGTTGATTAATCACAGTTAACACATGCAATTAACTCAAAACAATTAATCACGATTTTAAAAATGAATCACGATTAATCACAATTTTAATTGTACTGTTAAACAACAGAATACCAATTGAAATTTATTAAATATTTTTGATGTTTTTCTACATTTTAAAATATATTGATTTTAATTACAACACAGAATATGAGATGTTTAATGCTCACTTTACAAATATTTGCACCATAAAAAAGATAAACAAAAGAAACAGTATTTTTCAGTTCACCTAATACAAGTACTGTAGTGAAATCTCTTTATCATGAAAGTGCAACTCACAAATGTAGATTTTTTTGCTACATAACTGCGCTCAAAAACAAAACAATGCAAAACTTTAGCACCTACAAGTCCACTCAGTCCTACTTCTTGTGCAGCCAATTGCTAAGAGAAACACGTTTGTTTACATTTATGGGAAATAACGCTGCCCGCTTCTTATTTACAATATTACCTGAAAGTGAGAACAGGCGTTCCCATTGCACTTTTGTAGCCAGCACTGAAAGGTATTTAAGTGCTAGATATGCTAAACATTCATATGCACCTTCATGCTTTCACCACCATTCCTAAGGACAAGCTTCCATGCTGATGACACTTGTTGCCTGGATACATGTCCTCTGGAATACTGGTTGAAGCATGAAGGGACATATGAATCTTTAGCTCATCTGGCCCATAAATATTTTGCGATGTTGGCTACAATAGTGCCATGCAAATGCCTATTCTCACTTTCATGTGACACTGTAAAAAAGAAGCAGGCAGCATTATCTTCTGCAAATGTAAACAAACTTGTTTGTCTGAGTGATTGGCTGAACAAGAAGTAGACCTGTGTGGACTTGTAGGCTCTAAAGTTTTATATTATTTTGTTTTTGAATGAAGTTATTTTTTGTACATAATTCTACATTTGTAAATTCAATTTTCATGATAAGCAGATTGCACTACAGTACTTGTATTAAGTGAATTTAAAGTACTATTTATTTTATTTTTACAGTGCAAATATTGTAATAAAAATAATATAAAGTGAGAACTGTACACTTTATATTCTGTGTTGTAATTGAAATCAGTATATTTGAAAATATGGAAAATATCCAAAATATTTATATAAATAGTATTCTACTATTGTTTAATAGTGTGATTAATTGCGATTAATTTTGTAATTGCATGATTTTTTTAATCGCTTAACAGCCCTTCTTAATTTACTTCTGTGTTGGTGCAACATGTTATTATGAAGGATAAAAGCAGCATAGCCTAAGGCCTCCAATTATACTCCAGTAAAGCACAATTTACTCCACAAATTCATTCTCCTCTATACAAAGACCTAGAGGTCAAATCTTAGTCCTGAAAACAAAGGCAAAGTAAAAGCCCTTTGCTTGATGGAACCAAGCAGAAATCTGGAGAGATAGAGTCCTCCCATTCAGCCTGCAACTAGGAACTAGCATAGCCATGCAGTTTGATCACGGCTGATGCTAGTAGGCACAGACAGGATAGAAAAAATCATCCATGGCCCCAACCACAAGGTTTTGGGCCAATGGATCTATGCTATGCATCTGGTCTGCCAGCATTTCTCCTTATGGCAAGCTGTTCATAAACACCATAAAACTCAGCACCATGGCATATATTAGGGTTTCAGGGCGGGAACACTAAGAGGCTGCAGCATGGCTTCTTATATAGAGAAACCATGGTATTTCCATGGTAGTTTGGGCCTTGAACTCCCACGTGGGATGTAGATAGAAACTGGAATTTGTTATTAATTAACTGGTCTTTGAGTATTAGGGAGAATTTAGGCCCATAGTGAGTACATACTGGGTCAAATCCACCCATTAATTTCAGTGAGTTCAGAACATAGTAGTTTGGTGCTTTTACACCAAAATAGCAGCAAATATTTGTTTAAAACAATTCTTGACAAATAGATTGATAAATTTAAAAGCACAGATATTTAGAATGTGGAGGATATCCTCCACCACGCTGCATCCATTTTAAGGTACGTCCAATTTTGGACCTCAAGATAATTTAAATGTCCCTTTAACAAGCTGTTTCCCTCATCTGTGAAAATATATTATGGAACTATAATTTTGCAAATAGTTAGGACAATATCAAGATGTATTAATGATAATAAACAAGTAAAACTAGCAAAACATGATATTTTCACAAGTTTGAGAAAAACAAAACACTTTGCCACAAAAGCTGTGGTTGCTGCAAAAAACAGCAAAAGATCTTACTGAAAATGGTAAATATCAGGCTGGGGCATAGTTACAAAAATTTACAATTTTGCCAAGGGTAGGGGTTTGTATTTTAGTTGTGAAAAGCTGTGTTTGTTGGCAGAAATGATTCACTCTGATTTATATTTTTGAATATTCACTGCAATAACAGGTTTCATACACAAACCAATAAATACAAATAAATACTTGAAATTGAAAATGGTTCATGTTGTCCAGCTGCACAATAATTCCAAATTTCAGTTTGCACCATATGCTAGTATATAAAAAAATGGGTCCTACCTCCCCCGCATATTTCACTCCATCCACAATGTGCTCAGAGCCATGGTCATTAGAAGAACCCCAATGAAAGTGAAGTTGACGTAGTCTGTAGACACCTGGGAGTGGTCCATTTCTCAGCACTGCAATTGATAACCCACATCAATATTTGGCTCAGAACTTTTTCAGGAAGCTTTGCTTCACAAGAGAGGTTCATATATTTACCAGAGAGGAGTCCAAACCTTTAAAGTGTTGAGCACCTCTTACAAATTCAAATTATTTCAGTGTAAGCTGAGGGAACTCAGCACTTTGCAGGATCAGGCCTATATCCTCCTATAACTAGGGTACATAGCACTATTTGATTACATAGCTATAGAAACTGCCATGAATCAGAGTCAAACCATAGAATGTGATGCCAATTACCGAACAGGTCCCCTTCCTCTAACAGCAGCATGTACTGCAGTTTGGAGATGAAGCATGCTAAAGATGGCCAACTATCCTCTAGCAAATGCCCTTCTGCAAAATTAACAAATCTATGCTGATGATTTGATGGGACTCTCTCTTGTGAAACTTGCTCTAGAGAGGCCATGCAGTATTACAGGTGTTGCAGAGGTGCCAGAAAGTACTAAAGCCCTGCCAAAGCTTTAAAAACTAATATGCTGCAAGCAATGCTTAATTACAGCACAGTCTGTTGTCTCTGGGGAAAGTCTATTTCTTGAAGAAAGGGCAGAAGAAAAAGGTAAAAATGGATGAATTAGAGAAGTGGCTACTGAGCACGCAGACAAACTTTTTTCCTTGCAGAAGTTCTGTAGGTGTGATTCCCATTGCAATGTGGTCACCAAAGAGGTCATAATGCACTAACGAGCCACTATTCCAAACACTGGGAAGGTTTTATTTATAGACCACAAAGAACAAGATAAGTGCATTTTGACAATGTCATCATGGTGAGTAGTCAAGAATCCACACATACTTTCCAGCTAGTAGGTTAGGGTCTGACCCTGTCAAGCTCTGAGCATCCTCAATACCCATTGACTTTCATGGAATTTAAAGGTGCTCAACAACTTCTAAAAGAGGTCCAGCACTTCACAGGATTGGGTCCGCATACATTAGGTAAGGACAATTACATCCCTGGATCTGAAAAGACAGGGAGTAAGTCCATGTCCAGCTCTTATCTGAAATGTCCTAGGACTAAAGCATCTAAAGGAGGCCTATCATGTGTTCTCTCAGAAATGTAATACTGTAGGCAGTTTGTCAGCAGGATCAGTAGCAGCTGTCAAGGCCATCAATTGTCCATTAAAACAGACTTGGAAAACCAAGTAATCCTGTTTTAGGGGAAATAATGACACAGTATTTTCACTTTCGGACTATCAACAGTCATTTTAACTCTGGCACCAGGTGAAGCTGTAAGACATCATGCCAAAAAAACAAAAAAAAGCTTTTCTCTTCTATAAATAGGGTTTAATTTGTGCCTCACTGATTTTGATCCAGATATAATGACAAAAGACTATGGCTTAACTTTAATTCATAGATTCCAAGGCTAGAAGGGACCACTGTGATAATCTAGCGTGACCCTATGGTATAACACAGGCCACAGAACTCCACCAAAAACATGAATGGAGGCTATCTTTTAGAAACATGTTCAATGGGAGGAAAGAGTTTCTCTTGTTTTGTTTTGTGTAATACATACTATTAAAGTATAAAGAGAAACTCTGACGGTAACCTTTAACCTAGTAGATGAAATCTATCAAATACACATTTTACAAAAATTTGGGAGTCCAGATCACAAGGACCAAACATAAAGAATCCAAAGATCAGGTCCACAGTGGAGATTTCTACATGGCTTAAAAATTAGTAAGAGGGACCTTTATTTTGTTTCAGCTTTGTAGCCTGGACCAAATTCTTTGAAACTGTTCTGTTCCTGTGCTGCAAGAAATGAAAGGATGGAAGCTCACTTCCACTTTAAAAAAACATTGGATGGTACATTGGAACAGGTGTTGGGTAAGAAACATACATATCTCCTTTGAAATTGTACTTGGAGATGAAGGGAACATAATGTATCATTATATCGCTCATATAGAATTACCTGTTGTTAAAATCAAAGGCAATCTGTTTTTATACATCAGGGAATAATGGCACATTATTTTCACTTGTGGAAAATATCATCTTCTAAGATTTGAGATTCACAGCTGCCAAGCTGAACGTGTCCCCATATGAAGGTCTCCAGTAATGTTTTATAAAGGTCCTGTCATTAAACCAGTGAACTATGAACAATGCTGTAGAGATGTCACATCCTTCCTGCTGCTGATGCTCTCTACGTGAGTGGACCCAAAAGGAGACACAGTGAAGTCTGCAGTTTCCTTGTGGTTTTATCCTAGCTCTGGCTTTCTGGGTCCTGCAGCTGTAACAAAGAAGATGTCTACTCCATCTCTTCTATCTATAGAGTTTTGAACGTATTTCTTTAAGCAGGCAGGGATGCGGATTTTTGAGTTCTACCATCCATGATCAGATGAAGCAGAACAAGAGGACAAGTTATTTGGGTTGTAGCCCTCCAAGACAAAAGAAATTCATATCCTTTGGGGTATTTTTTCTTTCATGGTTCCTTCATTTTCAGGAAATCCAATTTTAACACTCTGATGGATGAACACATCATCAGGAGATATGCCAGTTTTGAAGGTGTTTCTGATATTCCATGAGTAGATGAGCAGTAGATGCTAAGGGACTGTGTAAAACATTTACATCCACAAAATATTTATTTTATGAATTGTGTTGATTTGGGTAAGGAGGTTTGCATGTCCAATTCCTCTGTTACCTCAGAAAAAAGAGAGGTTAGGACACAAGTACATAATTTAACAATGGCTGTAGAGTTCCCCTCTGACATTTTATAGATAAAGAGAATCTCAAAAGGGTGTTTTTATATTCTATGTTTGATTTTGCCCACAGAACAAAATTCCTATTGTAGGATGTGTCAGATGCATTCTTCCAACCTAAAAGCAAAAGTGTAACAGCATGCACCTGAAATCCTGCAAGATTACCTGACAACTTCTATCTATCCATGAGAAATCCTTAACTGCAGAATTATCTTGCTGCTATCTTTACAAAAGGAATGGAGAATGCATCTTTCCTGCAACTTTGCTTGGGAACCTTCAGAATCTGAATTGTTGGCAAAATTCCATTACTAGAGTCTCTCATAGATGAGGAATGTTTCAGGTCCTGAAGGGTGGGTTTACCACCAAATTCTCTGCCCTGGAATATGTTGAGCAGTTTAAGTTTCCAGATGTTATGGACAGTGGTCAACTATGCTGATCTGGTTTCCAACTGTCCTAAGGAATAGAACAATTATAATATTTCCAGTATTATTTCCCATACCATTCTTTTTTTGCAGTCTAACATTTTGCTTGCTGCTTTTGAATGCTGTTGCATATTGAGCAGAGGTGTTTAGGATAAGATGAATAACTTATCCTGTACCCAGGATAAAAATGCATCCCACAGGACAAACACAATTGCCTTTCGATGATACACAATTGCCAGGAGAGCCTGAAAATTTCCCCATAGTTTGGATGCATAGGAATGAAGAAAATGGTTGAGTGTAAATCTGTTTTTCATTGAACTCCCCCTTTTTAAACCTTAAATTTGAAGGTTGACCATGAGAAATGGGTGGGCATTCATAAACAGCTGCATGGACTTTGCACGCAAGATTGGATTATATCCTTAATGGACGTAGGCATCATGAAAATAGAGTTTATTTCGCCACCATGAGAGTTTTCCTTTGGCAGTACTTCTAGGTCCCAAGAAGCTGGATTTTCTGTTATCTTTTCCTTTAAGTCTAGGGTGAGAAAGCTGTCTATATTAATTTGCAAAGTGAGGCCCCCTTGCTCTGGTTTGATGCTAAGGTGTAATTTTAGCCTGTCTGATTCCTATCACAGGACTGATACCTTTTCCAAAACCTAAAGCATTCCTGCCTTTGCTGATGACTGCTTTGGCTGTGGATTGGAAAAGAATCTCTGCAAGTGAATATAGAGTGCTGCACATAAACAGGGGCGGCTCCAGGCCTCAGTACGCCAAGCGCGTGCTTGGGGCGGCATGCTGCAGGGGGCACTCTGCCGGTCGCCGGGAGGGTGGCAGGCAGGGTGCCTTCGGCGGCATGCCTGCGGAGGGTCCACTGGTCCTGCGGTTCCACCGAAGCTGGTGAGGTGGTCTGCCTTAAGATGCAGCACACGAGTGAAGGCTGAAAATTCTCTTACAGGCTGGATATTGCAGCCTCTTGATCTCCTTCCTTCTTGCCTTGAGGAAACTATATAAGCCACTGGTGATGCCCTCTTTCTTCCATAACTCCATCAATATAACTATGCCTCTGGAGGACTGAATTGTTTGGATTAGGTACCCCAAATGGTTTAAGCAAAACTTTTCCTATCCATAATATCTGCAATACTGCATCCACCCTGGCATTCGTAGCACAGCAGTGAGTTTGGTGTGCAGGGTAGGCATTTCTGTAGCCTCTTCAAAGAGAATGTCCCACATTCCCTTCTTCTAGTTTAGCTCTAGGCAACCTCACATACACAGCAAGGACACTTGGAAACCCACAGTGCACATAATGTTTATAATGTCTTATTCACTCAGCTATTTCTATCCTATTTGGGAACACTTTTCTGGAAAATTAAAAGAGGACAAAAGCTTCCTCTACATTGAGAGTGTCTGGAAAAGCCTACACTGAAATCCCAATCACACCTCTCAGCTTCTTTTCACGGTGTCCAAACATGGGATTACAGAAAAGGGCAGACAAGAGCCTCCTAGCGGAGCTCACAGGCTCTCTCTAATGATGTTTCTGTATGCAGCATTTCTGGTGGGTTGGAGGTGGTCCCGTCAAAATGGTATTGACCTTCTTTAGGCATTTAGCTGAGCGTTTGGCTTTATGTGTGGGCTTTGGTATCTGGGAATTTCCCATAGTTTATTTCTGAAGGAGAAACACTGTGGCCACAGCAGGGAATCTAGATGTGACTCCCTTACGATTGCTGTTGTTGGGCCCAAGTAACTTGGCTTAAGCCATTGGGATGCACCTCTCCAGAGATGAAACAGCCCAGGAGAGTGGTGTTAGAGAAGTACTCACAACATTTTGGATCCCAGAGAGCTCTTGGTCAGTGACTGATTCTTACTATGTATGTTTGTACACTGATCTTAGATGGGATCCTTGTCACTATAATAAATGTTCCATAAATAGGAGAGGATAGTCTAAAGTACTTGCTGTGTAGTGTTCACAGCACCTATTTAAAAGAGATCTGTGTCACAATGTGGAGCCCGTAACTGTGAGTGCAGAGATAGAAGTCTGGTGGAGTGGGGACTCTCCATTTCCTGCAGCACCCATGGTTATCCATAATGGAGCTGTTTTCTGACCAGCAGGAGAGTACATTTGCATCAAAACAGTGCAGTTTTTTAGTTTTCAGTGAGGTTGGCATAGCCAGTGAGGGTCAATGCTGTACAGGCGGATGCAGCTGAGGGGAGTAGAGACTCTTCCATGTGGCTCATCTGTTTGAGGTCAGGTGACAAAAATCAGTTTGCACAGAAGATCAGCCCTGTTTATAGACATGAGGAGTTCTTATCCTTGCAAACAAGTCTTAAAACCCTTACCTGTGGCCAGATCTACAGGGCTAGGTGGTAACTCACAAAGGAAGATAATGAGGCATTATTCCTCAAGATAGAAAATGTTGCTTTACAAGAAAACAAAGGAACATTATAGTTAAGAAATATTACAGTTCATTATGTCAATGATGAATTAAGAAAAAGCCACACATAAACAAACATTTGATGAGTAGAAGTTATCAGTACCCCCATAATCATAATTACTAATAAAGTCAGTTAAGCATGTTTCTAAAAGGCCTTCAGTACACAGTTACATCATTCTCATTTGTAAATGGAATTTTCACTCTAAGCAACTTTTCAAAAGGGAAGATAACACCAAAAGAAATGCAGGGTTTATTGTAGTAAATTTGGTATTATTGAAGGATGAGTAGCACTTAATACACAAAGGAAAAAAGTACAGTTTTCTCACACAGTTTTATAGTACACATCAATGATGACTTACAACCCAATAAATCCTACTCTTTCAGTTCAGGGCCTGTTTTGAGTAGAGACTGTTATAAAATTAGCTCCCAAATTCATTGTCTTTTGTGACCTAATGCAACCTGTGTCTCCAGAGGCAGAAAACATGTAACCCACTCCACTACTGCAGCCCCAGAAGACTTTGTTTGAAGAGATCTCAAGGTTTGATCTCCAACAACAGCATGGAAGATCAAAGTTAACATCAATACAATTCTTAAATCCTGTTGGGCCTAAGCATTGCTGGTCTCAAATTAATGCTTGTTATCATACATACTGAACTGCTTAGTGTTAAAAGATGTGCTAAGCACAGAGGATTTAGCTTTGTTGTTTGCGATCCATTGGTCGTATGTAAGCAAAGCCTTATGCTAGGTTTTAGCCATGCAAATTCTTCTAACTCTTATTGACTTTAGTAATACTTAAATAAATCATCATAAATAATTTGCAGTTATATAAAGTCTTTCACCTAAGGATCTCAAAGTGCCATTCAAAAGTAGACTAGCATTGTTATCTTTATTTCCCTTTTATATATGAGGAAACTGAGGGACAGAGGCTAAGTAACTTACCCAAAGTCACACAGCAAATCAGTGGCAGAGTTGGAAAGTCTGCTAGCAGAGTTTCCTGGCTAATGAATAGACAATGCTGACTCCCTATAATGTGAATTGTGGGACTACAGGAGATAGCAAAACCTTAACGGGTTGTTCTTTAATGGGTTTGGAGCTCTCTACATTACAAATGGCTTTGTTTTAACACTCAAAACTTTATGACAAGGCAAGGAGCTGGAACCATGAACATGGAACTGGGAATATGGAAGCAACTTCAACCTCATAACTTTTTGTAAGATTAGATCAAAACACAAGTCCAAGCTCAGGTTAGATTTTTCCCAACTAAAAAGAGTTATTACTATTATTTGTCCTCATTATTTCTATGATTGCAGAAGCCACAAAATGAACATATATTCATTGAAAGTTGATAAATATAACATTCTTTATGAAATACCAGCATATACAATTCTTCACATTAAAATTCTGCTCGTAAACGTTTTATGAATGAGCTACATCCAAAGAGAAACATTTCTAAGATAGGCTGTAATGAGGCAGTGGAAGATCTGGCAGGAAGATAAGGGGGAGACTTACAGGAAAGCGTGTCTGAATGCTGCATCTCCAGCCTCCTGTCTTGCAGCCATCAGAAAATCAGTAGCGGAGGGAGTACAGATGGACACAGAATTTGTGCACGGAGCGTCAGGGGAGATGCCAGAGGTATTTGGTGGAGTGACAGAGCTAGAAAAAGGAGCCTACCCTGGTCAAGCTCCCCATGCTGGACACTCATCAAGGTGCTGTGGTTGGATCCCAACACTGGATTTATGTGCCTTTAAACTTCGCTGGGCCTCAGCAGGCCTCAGACACTGACTCCGTCTCCAGCCTCTCTAGCACATTTTCTGAGTACAGTTGCTCAGTCTGTTGCCCCCTTCACAAAAGTGGGACCTCATGATCCAGCTGCCCTAGACCCCCAGGACCAGTCCTAACTCCCTCCAACACACCCAATACCTTAGGCACTCCCTTTTGCAGAGCTACACATTTTGAGGACTCTGGTTTACAGTTTAACACTTCACGGACACATGATAGTTGATGCAAACAGGCATAGATTTTGCAGATAGATTTCTAAAAAAAACCCCATCACTCTTGGTCACTTTTTCTCTCAGAATCAAACACCTAATGAGAGCACTTAGCCTGAAATAGACAAGTGCAAACTCTTCTGCATTTTGTGACAGCAGTGGAATCAATATAATATATTTCTTATGTGTAAGCATTTAATAATTTACCTAAGATTATTACTAATATTTATTTGCTTGACAGTAGTCCCTAGGGGCTGCAGTCATGTCAGGGCCCCATTACTTTAGGCTCTGTACTGTGTGACCCTGAAGAGTTTACAATGTAAGTATGCGATGAGAGATAATGGGTGAATGCAACAAACAGATGAGAGCACAAGGAAACAATGAGACAGTCCTAGTGAGCATAATCAGCAGTGATTATGGAGGTCTTTAGTATACTGCAGCTACATATAATGAT
This sequence comes from Chelonoidis abingdonii, assembly GCF_003597395.2. Lineage (NCBI taxonomy): Eukaryota > Metazoa > Chordata > Testudines > Testudinidae > Chelonoidis > Chelonoidis abingdonii. Next base: position 252,319,270 of record NC_133770.1, on the reverse strand, counting down.
GTAGCTCATCAATGATAGAATTCTAAAGCAAATGCCACTAAAATGAATTTAATAAAGAAAAAAATTACGCATTAGAAAGAAATGCTAAGTGATTTCAGTGAAGGAGATTTGGTTTTGTCTTTGCTAGAGAACTAATCAAAATTCCATAACTATTCTCAGTCTGTTGTGTGCTTCTGTTTTTTATTTTATTGGATAATTCATCTTGTATTCATTTTGACTATCGATTTGTGTTCATGAACCCATCAAAGTTATAAAAAAAAAGTTAAGATGTATACACACAAATATTTAAGAGCATTGAGTCTTTTAGCAAATTCTCTCATACTGATTATTGTCACTACTAGCAACACAGTAATAGTATTGGAAGCTTACAATGCAGATTAAAAATAATATCATATTTTGTGCCAAAAGAGTCCGGTCTTTCACTCTACAATATAAATGGACAACCATTTGTTTTCCCTTTTTTTAGCTTGGTATTTCACGTATTACAAATAAATGGCACAATCCTGCAGACTTTATACTCAAGCATAAGGACTGTTGCATGGGGTCCAAATTGGAGCTAGCCGAAAATCAGATTTGCAGGAAATGTCAACATTTTAAACTTTGTTTTCCTTTTGAAATGTTGTTTTCTTTCCAAACTGAATGAAGTGGTTATCTAGACTACATCTTTATTACACGTTAGGGAAGCGATTCCCCTCCTTGCGTACACATGCTTGTACTAACTCTCATCGAGTAGGCATGAGTACAAATAGCAATGAAGCTAGGGTAGTATGGACCGCAGCAGCAGAGGCACAGCCTAGCCATGACAAATATAAACCTACCTGAAACCACTGGGCACTTACTTGGCGCGACTAAGCCTTCCCTCTGCTGCTCCCCATGGTACCACAGCTACACTAGTATTTATACCTGTGCTAGCTCAATCAGAGCTAGTGTGAGTATGTGTACACAGGCAGGGGAAACACACCCTTAGCTCGTAGGGTGGACATAGTCTTAGAAAAAAATCAGTTTTGAAAATTTTTCATTTCAGAATATCAACATGTTGTGTTGGAACTGTGTAGCTTTGTTTCAAATTTTAATTTATGAAGTTTTTCCCATTTTAATATTATTTTCACATTATTTCATATGTCATGAAAAAAATTGGTTTCTTTCAACAAAACAGCCTTTTCTGACAACAAACTCTTTTGACAATTTTCCTATCAGCTCTACTCCAAGTATTACATATTGTTTCTAACGCTTCTTGAGATGTGTTCACACAGCAAGGTACTTTGTGAACAGAAATTATGGCTGTTGCTAATCTGCGTTCAGAGATATTCACTAAAAAGCTCTGCGAAGATGAAAGCAAGTTTTGATTTCTAGAGCTGTAAGAATTAGAGTGGCAACACTACATTCACTTGATTTCCTTTTTAACTCAATAGTGAAGCAACTTCATAGCTTATTGACAGCAACTTTTCTATGAAGTATAGCCAAAGGTATCAGTATGAAATTCCATTTGTACAGAGATGCTAAATGCTGCTGGCACTTCTTAAAAGGTATTGGCATGTCTCTCAAATATGTATGGCTGTTCTAAGCCTGAAGAGCCACATATGATATGTGCAGCACTTTGCATGTGGTTGTAAAGAATTTGCGGGCAAAAACGTTAATAAGAATGGTGATACAGTACTTTTAGGGTGTTAATATTTGCTTTAAGGAGTTCATTTTAAACTGAAGTATTAGGGGGGTAGCTGTGTTAATCTGGATCTATAAAAGCAGCAAAGAGTCCTGTAGCACCTTATAGAATAACAGATGTATTGGAGCATGAGCTTTCGTATAATTTCTTCAGGTAAAACCCAGACTAACCTGATCTATTGAAAGTATCATCAAACACAACTTTGCAGGTTCTCCCGTTGTTCACTATGGTCCTAGCTCCGACAGGATCATATCCAACACACCAAGGCAGAAGTGAGGGCTCATAATGGACCTCTTTGGAATTGATTTCAATAGGTGACTGATTGTCTCCTTTGGCAATAGGGTAATATTTGTGCCAATGTTCAGGTCCTAAGAAGGAAAAAATGCAAAGAAATGTCACGAAAATCTCTTCCATTTAGGCATAAAAAGTTGACATCTGTTTAATACAAATACAAGCAATGTTATACATCATTCATACATCGCCTCGCAGCTATGCCATTCACTGCGGACATTTTTCCTCCTTTTGGTTTTCAGACGGAGGCATCTGAAGCATTAGCCTTGACTCCTTCTAAGAAACTGTTTTTAGAGATGAACATGTTGCTTAGCCATAGGACAGCACCGCCCCTTACAGCTGGGGAGCTGCAGCCACCTGGATTGCTGCGCTCCAGGAGCTGTCCAGTATCCACTTCGCCGGGTGAGAGGAGATCGGACTGGGAACGCGGTTGATCTGGCTGTAAAGTTGTGCCCAGATTTATTATCATGGAAGCAGAAGATGCAGGATCCAGGAGCCAGCCCCCACCTAGCCCAGCCCAGCCCCACTGCTTACAGCGTCTGCAGACAAGCGGTGCGGACAGATGCTGAGAGCGGAGACCGCACTGCCCTCACTCACCGTTGTCACTGTCATAGCCCCACTGGGCCATGTTTCCTCTGTGCCGGGTCTCAGCGCTTTGTGCCTGGGCTGCTCTGCCGCTCCTGCAGGACGGTGGCGCTGGCTCCACCAGGGGCTCTTATAGGCTCCCGCCAACTCCGTGCCCCAGTTGACACCAGCAGAGGTGAGAGGAGACGCGGAGCGTGTCTCCTGCTGGCGCGCAGCCCGCACAGGGGCGGAGAGAGCGATCCCCTCCCCGCCAGCCCCCACCCTCTGCTTCTTCCCGGGGGCTCCCCGGTCGGCCCAGGCAGCAGCCGGGCAATTAGACCAGCCTGGCGCGGGTCTGTGCGCAGCGAGGGCCCTGCTCGCCAGCCGCTCAGCGCCGCTTCCCTGCCCTCAGTGGTCGCACCTGGCAGGCTCACGCTCCGCAAAGCTAGTTCTCTGCTTGTGCAGCCGGCTGCAGCATCTGCCCCGGCTCGGGCTGCAGCCCCGCGGGATCGTTAGTTCGTATTTGTATTGAACGAGGGGTTTGTTTGATCCTTTGCCCACTCGGGAGGTGGGTCTGGGAAGGGGGGGCAGGTACAACTGATGCTGAGCGGTTCACACATTAACCAGACACTCTTCGTGCTGCCCTGCGCCGAGACATCAAAGGCCCCCGCTGACCATACTGACCCGCTGCTCGCTTTTTACTTGGAATTGCCCACGTGCGCTGCGAGGAGTGGAGTGAGAACCCTGGTCATGAATGGCGGCTCAGGGCGCTGGCGGTAATGTGCATCGCCCCCAAGCTGGGTTAGTGCCGGGGACAAGATTTATCTTCCTGGCTTCTTAGGCCACGGTCTACACTATGGGATAAAATCAAATTAGCTAAAATCGGTTTTATAAAACTGATATTATAAATTCGATTCATGCAGCCACACTAGGCACAGTAATTCCGCGTTGTGCGTCCATGGTCCCAGGCTAAGGTCGATTTCTGAAGCATTGCATTGTGGATAGCACTTCCCTAGCTATCCCATAGTTCCCGCAGTCTCCCCCACCCCTTGGAATTCAGGGTTGAATCTTAATTGTCGGGGGGGTTCTGGGTAAATGTCGTCAGTCATTCCTTCCTCCGGGAAAACATCAGCTGACAATCCTTTCGCGCCGTTTTTCCCTGGATTGCCCTGGCAGACGCCATAGCATGGCAACCATGGAGCCCGTCAGCTTTTTTTTTTTCTGGCACCGTATGTGTACTGGATTCCGCGGGAGAGAGGCAATACTCCAGCGCTACACAGCAGTATTCACTTGCTTTGTAATGATAGCAGAGATGGTTACCGGTTGTTCTGTACCATCTACTGCTGGAGAAACTGGCAATGAGATGACGGTTATCTCTCCTCCTCTGTACTGTCCACTGCTATCATGAGTGCCCCCGCTGAAAATTTTTGAAAGCAAAATTGGGACTCACTCACTTGGGACTGAATCAATCCCTCCCTTATGGTTTCTAAAATAGAGTCATCCTGCTAGAATAAGGGGCAAGCGATTACAGAACCAGTGTATCAGAGCACAGCTGCTCTGTGTCAGTATTCACGGGGGGTGCCCCTGCAACAACCCACCCATTGCTTCCCTCCTCCCCCAACCTCTCTGGGCTACCGTGGCAGTGTCCCCCCTCCATTTGTGTCCTGAAGTTATAAGGAATGCAGGAATAAGAAACAGAGACTTGTTAGTGAGATAAAATGGGGGGGGGGAGAGGCACTTGGAGGCAGCCTCCGGGGCTATGACAGTCCAGGCAGTACGGAATCTTTCTTTACACAGGAAAGGGAGGGGGCTGAAGCCCCCAGTTGCGCTGATGAAGCTGGTTATTAGCCGTTCTGTCCTATCTACTGGGAGTAACCAGCAATGTCACCATGTTAGATATTAATGAGGACAGTTACTAGTCCTACGCACCGTCTACCACCAGGGAGGGGAGAGGGAGAGGAGCGGATACTGCTCTTCACTGCTGCAGCATCTCGTCTACCAAGCATTGAGTACACATAGGGTGACATTGAAAGTAGTCAAGGAATGATTCTTTCCCTTTTCTTTCATGTGGTGGTGGGGGGGGAAGAAACTGAGGAGCTGTTCCCTGAACCACGCCCAGACACTGTTTTGAACCTACAGACATTGGAGCTCAGCCAAGAATGTAAATACTTTTCAGAGACTGCTGTGGACTGTGGGATAACTGGAGTCCTCAGTACACCCTCCATCCATGAGCGTCCGTTTGAGTCTCTGGCTTCCCATTACGCTTGTCACGCAGCGCTGTGTATCCTGGAGATTTTTTTTCAAACGCTTTGGCATTTCGTGTTCTGTAACGGAGCTCTGATAGAACAGATTTGTCTCCCCATACAGCGATCAGATCTAGTATCTCCCATACGGTCCATGCTGGAGCTCTTATTGGATTTGAGACTGCATCGCCACCCGTGCTGATCAGAGCTCCACGCTGGGCAAGCAGGAAATGTAATTCAAAAGTTCCGGGGCTTTTCCTGTTTACCTGCGCGCTGCATCCGAGTTCAGATTGCTGTCCAGAGTGGTCAGTGTTGCACTCTGGTGATTACCGCCCGGAGGCCAATAACGTCGATTTCCGTCCACACTAACCGTAATCCGAACTCTTAATATCGAATTTAGCGCTACTCCTCTCGTCGGGGTGGAGTACAGAAATTGATTTAAAGAGCCCTTTATATTGATATAAAGAGCGTTGTAGTGTGGACGGGTACAGCGTTAAATCGATTTAATGGCCATTAAATCGATTTAAACGCGTAGTGTAGACCAGGCCTTACTTTGGGGCGTTACACAAATCACTGCACAGAGCCGTGTGTAGAAAGAGAGACTAGCTTATATTTAACCATTTCTCTCTCTCTTGCAGTAGAAAGTGGTCACAAATATGCCTGTTTGCATAGTAGGATTAAAAACAAATAAATGAAACGTGCGTTACAAACAGGAATAAATAGCTGACAATGGGGTTGGGGTGTGGTTTATATTTCAGACTGAAAGAATAACTCTTCTCCTTTGCACTTCTGTGATTCCAAGCAATTTAAACACATACTGCAAATAAAGTAAGTAAATGCATCTGTGGCAATACAGAACCCACATAATTCTTTAGATGAGTTGTGCTATTAAGATGCTGTCCTTTGTTCTTAGGCTCATGCTTTCTTTCCCATGGCTCTTGCTAAACACTGTTCTCAATGACTATTACATGGGTCCTCACTAATTATTAAAGGATGCAGTAATTTTTTAAAAGCAATTTCCAACATGAGGCTTTAAAAATGCATCAAACTGGGAACAGAGAGACTAGGTTAGTGGAGTAATATCTTTTATTGGATCAACTTCTGTTGGTGAGAAGGACAAGCTTTGGCCCTGATGCAGAGTTCTTCTTCAACAACACTGCATACACCATCTGGGACTAGTTAGGGGGGTGGGATCTAAATTTCTCCCTCCTAGTGTCTTTGAGGGGGGAAATGCTGGAGAGAATTTGAGAGGCAAAACAGGCATCTTACCAGAGCTAATGCTTCCTTCTGCCGCTATTGCTGAGTGCATAAAGCCAGGAATTACCAACAAGAGAGTGCAGACACCTCAAAGCCTTTGCACTACACTGAAGATATGGTGAAAATCTTTCATTACTAAAGGATTTGTTTTTAATTTCATGTTCTGGGTAGCACAAGTTGAGGGGTTTCCACTTGTAAATAAAATAATAAATTGTCTTTTGCCAGGCTGAAACAACGGACCGCATCTGAATTCATCACATTGTGCTGACGCTGTCATCTGACTGCAGCTGGCTGACGCTGTCAGTTGAGCTTATGCAGAAGGTGCAGTTACTACATAGAAGCTGCTGTATGTTAGTATAACACCAACAGACCATGGTCATCTGTGGATTGAACCTGGGACCTCTGGAGTTTAGTGCATGAGCTAAAAAGCTGCCTCTCTGTTAGCTAAGGCTGTAGAGCAGACTTATCAAGCTTATACTCACTAAGTGATCTCAGTGCCACTAGATGGGACATACCACCACACCCAGAAGGTGTGTGGGTTACATAAGAAAATAGTAACTCTTCTTGCTAGCACAAAAAATAGGGTGCCACTGCTCCTGTTTTAACACATTTGACAGCTGCTCTCTGGGTTCAAGTAGCGGAAGATTGAGTTTGGTCCTGCTTTGAGCAAGGGGTTGGACTAGATGACCACCTGAGGTCTCTTCCAACCCTAATCTTCTATGACTCTAAGACAGATAGCTATATAGAGTATGGTGATGGCTCCTGGAGAGCCAGTTTGCATGACGAACAGTAGGAGTGAGTCAGACTGGCACAGTGCCTCACGGAGACACGGATTCAGCAATACCTTTTTACGCCTTATGTTCAGTATAACTTTGGGTTTGGAGTGCTGTCAAGGATGAGTTTGTCTCATTGACTTTAGTTATGTAATTGTACATCATAAATTCACACTATTCCCTATCACATCAATTTCTCACTTGTACAGCTTAATTTCAGCAGGTGCACTCCCACTGGCTTCACAAAGAGCCTGACTGCACAAAGTGAGCAGAGGGTGGTGAATTTCCAAATTCTTGGATCTTTTAAAGATGCTACTTACTGTTCAGTACATTCTTATTAAACTGCAAAATCATTATAGAATATAGAGGGCTAGTTTCTGACAGCTCACACTAAGAAAACCCTTGCTATCAAGGGATTGATTTAAATCAAGGTGATTTAAGTCATTAAATGGAAAGCCTCAGCTGAAATTGTGGATTTTAAATCAGCTTTTCCATTTGTATTTTAGTTATTTTCTAAAGAAAGATGCATTCACATTGGTGGCTAGAACCATTACAACATGTTGATTTACAACTATAGAGAGCCTTTACACTAGATAAGGTACATCTTTTGCTATCTGGCAGGGCACACTATAATTATATACATTTATTAGAGCAATTATTTAGCTTAAGGTCTCCTTAGTTTAGATGGGAAAGATCTGTTAGCAGGGCATTCTCCAGGAGGGTTCCTAAACTTTGGAATTAATTTACTCTGCTGTTCATGGTTCATAATAGTTCCAATGTGTTAAGCTTCAGAGCACATGCAAAACCTGTTTTCTCAAGCTTTTAAAGGTGGGAGAGCAGAGGAAGGAGGGCTCTGAGGTCAGATTTGTTTCTTCAGTTGTCCCATGTGGATGATTTATTTCTTTGAGGCTCTGCTGATTGTACTGGCTTTTTATGTTTACGTTTGAAATATGCTTTATATGGAGTGATATTTAAGTGATACCTAGTGTTTGGCAGGTGGTCTCTATTGGTACTTACAAATAAAAATAAATACAATTCTTTCTAAACTCAGATAGCATAACAGCAGAAACTACAATCATTCACATGAGTCTAGTCTTTTTGAAAATCTGACTAAGCTATTTGGCTCAGTTATATTGTGGAGAAAAGCATGCCACGCTATTTAATGATTCTTTCTACTTTAAATATTTTGCCTCGTACTTTCAAGGGCCAAATTGTTCTTATATGATGGAATCATTAACAGTGTGATGCCCAAAAGGTAACATGTCTTGACAATGGGCATTGGAAAAATGCCTTATCAATAGTATTGCACATATACTCTTTATTTGTGCATGATTTTTATTTTGCATATGGTTATATATTGGGCAAAGTATACTTTCCATTGAATACATGTCTGAGAATTAGTAAGAGTTATGCATATTTTTCAAAAAGAAAAGATGCCTAACGGAGAGCATGTTTATACAATAGCATGCATGTCCACAATGCTTTACAACAGGTGAATGATGCTACTCAATGATCAGAACCCTTCCTCAAAGATTTTCCAATCTAAACACACTAACACAAAAAAGGTGAAAAAATAGAAAGTAGTGGATGGTCTTTACAGTCAGAATGCTTCACAGCACAGGTGAAGTTTCCCATTTGTCGAGGGAGAGGCAGGAAACTTGACATGCAATAATTAGGAAGCTGCCCAACACTGTAGCAAGAAATAAGATACAGAGCTCAGAACAACAGAAGGAGACAACAGGTAAATTTTTCAAGATCATCTAAATGACTTAGAACAGTGTTTTCCAAACAGTGGGTTATGACCCATCCACAGGTTGTGGGAAGATTCTAGATGGGTCATGGGCCCAGTGCAGTGAGGAGGCCTCTGGAGTGGGGTAGAAGAGTGAGCTGAACCCACATTCAACCCATAGTGGCAGATCCTGCCCTATGGGAATGGGCCCAGCTCCCCACTCCTGGAGTTGCAATCTGGTGCATGCAGTGTAGTGTCACTCAGATTTGGCCCCCAGGGCCTCCCTTCCACACCAGACCAGGGTTATGGTTGTGGTTCTGGGCTGCAGAGTCCTGCTGCGAGTGGTTGATGCCTCTTGGTAGGGGAAGGAGGAGGAGGTGGTGGAGGGGAAGGATGCTGGCCTATGATTTTGCTCCCTTCCAAATTTGTTTTAAAGGGTATATCAGCCAATGAGAAGATACCTTTCTTTAGAAAAGAACTGAAGTACAAATGGAAAAGTTGATTTAAATTGCTGATTTAAATTGCCTTGATTTAAATCAATTAATCTTAGCTCAATGAACTACACAATATGGATCACATCTAAGGGCCCTATTGTATGAGAATACATTTGATTAAAGAATTATTTATTTTTATAAAACAAAATATCAACATGTTATACTTACATGGCCACATCAGCCACACCATCAGGGGCTAGTTTACCTGCACGTCTACCAATGTGATATATGCCATCATGTGCCAGCAATGCCCCTCTGCCATGTACATTGGCCAGACCAGACAGTCTCTATGCAAAAAAATAAATGGACACAAATGTGACATCAGGAATTATAACATTCAAAAACCAGTAGGAGAACACTTCAACCTCCCCGGTCACTCAATTACAGACTTAAAAAGTGGCAATTCTTCAACAAAAGAACTTCAAAAACAGACTCCCACATGAAACTGCGGAACTGGAATTAATTTGCAAACTGGACACCATCAAATTAGGCCAGAATAAAGACTGAGAGTGGATGGGTCATTACAAAAACTAATTTGACCATACTAATTTCCCTCTACTGGAACCAGGAATTAGCACTAAGTGCCACAGGATTCTCTGCTGCTTTCACTAAGTCATTGTTTGATTAGCATACAATCACTTCTTTATTGTCTCTCTCCCCTTCATAATGACCTTCTTGTCAACTGTTTGAAATGGGTCACCCTCATTACAACTACAAAAGTGATTTTTCCTCCCTTCGTATCTACTGTTAATTGAATTGTCTTGTTAGACTGATCCCTCACTTGGTAAGGCAATTCCCATCTTTTCATGTACTATGTCTATATACCTGCTACTGTATTTTCCACTCCTTGCATATGATGAAGTGGGTTCTAGCCCACAAAAGCTTATGTCCAAATAAATGTGTTAGTCTCTAAGGTGCCACAAGGACTCCTCGTTGTTTTTACACAGCATGTTTCATTCCAGAATTATTGATTTTGTGTATTGCTGGAGGACGTAAAGCAGGAGTGGTCAAGCTTACTGACCCTCTGAGCCGCATACGACAATCTTCAGAAGTTTGAGAGCTGGGGTGTGCATGCTGGGGCTCAGGGCTTCAGCCCCACTCCTAATGAAGCTCCAAGCCCTGGCAGGCTGAAGCCCTGAGACCCCCCCGTCCCCACTGGACAGAGCAGAGGTAATGCATGGTAGGGCACAAAAAGAGTCATGTGACTCCCCCCCTCCAGATTTTTGCAAGGGTTTGCTGGCCTTGCTCAGTCACATAGTACTACCGCCCCGTCCCTGCACAGCAGCTGCTGGAGCCAGCAAGCTGGGAGTTGAAGCCGTGGGGAGAGGCAGTGGCAAACAGCTGGGAGCTATAGGGAGAGCTGCTGCTTTTGTTACTGCCTCTCCCCATGGAGCTAAAGCAGCGGCTCCTCCTGTAGCTCCCAGCTGTTTGCCGCTGCTTCTCCATGCAGAGCTAATGCCTGGGAGCTGCAGAGAGTGGTCACTGAGGGTAACAGGGAGGGTTGCTTCGGGGGACATGACTCAAGCTGTTGCAGGGATTGGACTTTTAAATTGTGCCTCCCTACTCTCAGCAGGCACCAGTTAACCACCCTGCTGCAGAGCAAAAGCCCAGAACTACCTCTCCACAATCTGGTAGATAATGGGGGGTGCCTCTGTGAACTACTCTTTAACTGTAAAAGAGCCACATGCAACTTGTGAGCAGCAATTTAGCCACCTCTGACCTAAAGGCTCCAAATAAAACCAGACCCCATTATGCTAGACACAAACACATACTAAGAGACAGTCCCTTCCTCAAAGGCTTCACATTCTAAATAGACAAGATTGACAAAGAATGGGAGGAGAAACAAAGGCACAAGTCTTGCCCAAGGTTAGATATTCATTGACACAGCTGAGAATACAATCCAGGCCTCTTGTTTACCACTCCGGTACCACTGGACCAAAGTGCCTCTCCAAAGAGCATTACAAAAGTAGGTATGTATTATTATCTCGATTTTCTGATGGAATAGACAGGTTAGGAGACTTGTTCCAGTCTTGTTTGATGATTCCTATCCCTTTGCTATAACCACCCTCCTCTGCTCTGTCTTTCTACTATAGGTAGTAGCAAAAATTGAGGAGTGGGAGACAAATACAAAACATTAGGTTAGGTATTTGAAGTTTAAATTAAAGTATTTCACGTAACAGAATTAAGGTATAAAGTTCAAGCAATCATAGGAGCAGTTCAAAAAACATTACAGGCCAATTTCTGTCCTTAAAAACAACAACACGGAAATTTAACACAGATAACCCCCTAATCTGGCTAACTAAATGACTGACAGTTTTGTCATTGGGATTCCGTCACATGGCACGCCCTCTGAAATCCAAATCTCAATTCAAGAATGAAAATCTGAGCTATCTGCTTTTATGCACTTTGGCACAGACTGATTTAGTGTAATCCAAGAATGAAAATCTGACCTAAGCTGTTTGCTTTTATAAACTCAGGACGTGTCTGCTCTGAAATTCCAACAGACGGGCGCCTCTTCTCTACTAGGCTACAGCTTTAAGTCTCACGCTGACCTTGAATTGTACAGTTTAAGGTGAATATTCACTCATTTCAGAACAGAAAACTACAGGGACCTGAACAGTTTGGAAAAAACTTCAGATGAGGTAGTAAAGATCAATATTTTTTACTACTCATTAGCACCAAATACTAAGGCTGGGTACCAAAACACACACATGCAAAGGCCGAAACTAATGAAAAAATCTCCCTTCATAAATCTTAATAAGGGTCCCAACTCACAATCTATTTTACTCACATTTTTGTCATGGTGAGCATGCCTGATCATCCTAGGTATGACACCTCTTTATTAGAATGGATTGTGGGAATAGATGTTTATATGCAAATATATTTTTAATCCATGTACTTTCAGTCCTATGGACCAAATCCTGCTCCCTCCCTATCTTTCACAGGTGCACAGTCACCAAAAAGTATGAGAACTGCCATGGTTCTGCTGAATAAGGAGTGAAGGGACAAGCTGTGAAGAAGCTACTCAGAGGGAATCCATATCCAGAAGAGTGGAAGTGAAATGATGAGGATCTACTTGCCAGAACTTCTCTGTTGTTATTGGTGATGGTCAGTGGGTCTGGAGACTGCTATAATCCATATACTTCTAATGGTGTGCTCATGTTTCACAGCCCACAATCAGACAGTGGAGGAGGATTCCATTCCTATCAACCCTTACATAGTTCCTCTGGATAAATCCCTTAACTCAGACTTTGTTCTGGGAACCAGGAATTAGCACTAAGTCATTGATTGATTAGCAGACTATCACTTCTATATTTTCTCTCTCTCCTTCATAATGTAAATATCCTAACATCATCATCATAAATAACACCCCACTTTACAGATACATGAAAGACAAGGTCCCTAATGCAAGAGCCAGCAGTCTAATTTGGACAAGTACAATAACAGTTACAATGCAAGAGGGCAAGGCATATTGTCATTTAGGAAATCAATGCTGGAAGGCTGTATTTCCTTCTCACACATATGCTGTTTAGACTCTGGACAGATATCTTTCTCATGTAATGCTAATTACTGTTAGTCTGAGGACTGTGGTAGAGCCAGTGAAGAAAAAAGAGCCAGGAAGCTCATCCTGGATTTGTCAGCCAGAGCAAGCTACGGGGTAGACATAAAAATGCCTGCTTAGAAGCCCATGTATGTTCAGAGGTATGAGTTTAATAATGATTGTATTTGGCAGTAGCACAGACATGGAAGCCCTATTCATAGTCAGATCCATGCACACATCTTCCAAAACAAACAAAGGAGCATATGTAAGTTATGTTGAATTTATAGAACATAAAGATCTGTTTAATAATCCAAGTTACTCACTCTTTTTCATGGGGATCAGAAATGAGCCCCAGCAGAACAGTTGCTCAGATCCTTTCATCTCTGGCCTCAGAAGCTTCCCACACCAAATGTTTGACTGAGAACATGAGTAAGAGGCTATAAAAATGTTGTTCAGCCAGGTTTAAGGGTCAGATTGCAGCCTGTAAAGATTTTTAACATGAGATAGTCTGTCTGAATAAATTCATCCAAATATCTCACTCAGATTATGCACAAGCAAAAATCTTGGGGTCCTCATATAATCTTTTATTGAAAAGTAAGGGATAGGTGCCTTTCTGACATAAATGAATCGTTACCATGACTTCGTACATTTCATATTACTAGTGTTTGGTTGTTTGCTGAGAATTTATATTGCTTTGATGATTCCTATTATGAAAATGTCACATGATTTAGGGACATTAGGAAGCCTCAGCTCCTGTCACCATTGAGCTAGAAAGCTCCACTCACTGTCAGAGTGTCTTCTAAAGAATTGCAGTCCCCCTCTGTTCCTTTAGCAGAATAAGATTAAGAAAAAATTAGGCAATGATTTAGAAAACTCAGCACTAAAACAGAGGTTTCAAAGAGGAATCACTCATATCATCTTATCCTTTATTATATACCATCATTTAATCTCACTTTTGTTTTTAGCACTTGCACATAAAATTGACCCACTGCAATTTTAATTCATAAATCTTAGCACAGACATTAATCTCTCAGAAATAGTTTCTTCCTCATGTACTGAAAGACAGCAACCTTTATGAGATCATCAAATTCCATTTAGAGCAGCTCATAGTTTTTTAGTCATAAACAGACAGCTCTAGCAGTCCTGCTTAGCAGAAGGTCAAAGGTACATATAATTTACTTCATAGAGAAAAAGAACACTTACTAAAGCCATTTATGGGAGGAAAAGATATTTTTACTGCAAGGTAAAAATTCTCTTTTATTGATTTGCTTTCTTTCATTACATTTTTTTAAATTAAGATTTGAGCAATCAATTCCATTAAGAATTCCTATAAACCACAGGAAAACCTTTGAGATTTTAACTTTTCCATGAACTTTACCTGATTCTATTGCACAAACAAACTAGGTTCACAGCTAAGTGACAAATGTTGGATCAGTAAAAATATTATGTGGAACCAGTCACAATTAGCAAGTTGTCTCGCACTGCATGGCTCTTTTTAATGGCCTGCTGCCTTTCCCTTTCATCATGAGATTACATGGGCAAAGTAAAGGATTCAATACCTTTAATTGGACTGAAATAGTCATAATATGTTTTTGGCTGTATTTCTAAAATCCCTGCTTCAAATGTTGTCAGTAAAAGACCTTTTCAACCAGAAACTCGTTAATGCTGATTTGTCGACCCAAGACCTAACATGCCTACTTCCACTTTTTCTTGGGGCAAACATTTGCTGCTAGTCTTGAAATTAAGTTACTCCAGCAGCTATTACTGATTGTTTAAGAAATGACCAAACTTGAAAGCTTAAGCAGAAGATAAATGCTGCAACACAGCTGTAAATTGTTAGGCAATTTATTTATTGTGTTGAACCTCTCCAATGTTTAATTCAGTGCACTAACAGGGCAGTTCCCAGAAATTGTAAAAATTGGAGCATAACAAGCTCAGTTTGGTTCATTGCCCAGTGACTTAAGAACTTCTAAGTATTTGCGTATATGAACCTCTCCCTCCACACTATACTGCAATAACTGAGCCCATCCCAACCATCAATGTCTCTCTCTTCCCATCCACTGTATAGAGAGCCTAAGTGCCTAACTCAAGCTTTGTGAATCCCAGGGATGTTATCAGCACTAAAAAGTTAGGCATGACAATGATGAGCATCATCACACCTGACGTCTTTGGGAATCTATCCCAGAAAGTTTAAGGGTGGGATTTTCAGAAGTATCTAATGGGATTTATGTGGTTTCGAAAATTCCACTCTCCATGATTTGCCCACAGTTACACAGGAAGTCTGTGTGAGAATGGAAACCATTCCCCATAAGTGCTGGAACTCTGAGTGTGGGGGGTGCTGCTGCACTCCCTGGCTTTAAGTGGTTTCCATTATATACAGGGTTTACAGTTTGGTTCAATGGCTTTCAGCACGCCTACTATACACATTATTCTAGCACCCCTGCCAATCCCAGATCTCCTGAGTCCCAGGCCAGTGCCTGAATCAGAAATCTATGCTCAGTCCCCTAGGAGCATATCTGTATGCAGTAACACTGACTGATCGTACTGTAACAGATGGACTTTGGTAACAGATAAACATCTGTTTCATCAGAAAGATCAAATTTCCTAAGATGACAAAATTGGACAGGAAGCAGGAAAGCAGAACTAGGAGAGGAAATGCTCAAAGTAATCAAACAGAGCAAAGAACAAATTTCAGCACCATTGTTACTGATTATGTCTTAAGAATGTTGGTGAGGTTAACAAAACAAAAAACAAACAAAAACAGCATCAGCTGAGCACAGCTAGATAGAGTGTATGCTGAATAAATGGCATTTTTCATTTCTTATAACCCATCTTTGCGTAAGTACTGCAGAATAGTCAGTATATTGATGATAAAATGAAAACATGAGTTAACAAGTCAATAAGTTTGCACCCCAATTTTTAATTAAAAGGCTTAATTCATTAAAATATTCCAAATACTGGTGACATGACATAGGGGAAATGCAATTGCTTACCTTATAGTAACTGTTGTTCAAGAAGTTCTGTGTATGTGGATCACACTCATGGTACACTCACACCCCCTGTACAGGAATTGAGAAGTTTTATCATAAAATCTTCCATAAGGTTTTATGAGATTTCAGCAGGTTATCAGTAATTGGTAAATTAGATATGATCATTCTTCCCATTAACAGCTGAGTAGGAGAAAAGCTATTCTCCAAGGGTGTACTTTGGTAAACCAGTAACACCTTATACAAATCACCCCCCACTGTCAAAAGTCTTTTTCATAAGATTCTTTATTGTCTGCATAGACCTTTCCACAAGTCCATTTGATTGGGGCTAATTTGGACTTGGTTTGTGATGACAGTGAATGGGATTTAGACACTCCTTTTGAAAATCAAATTTAGTCTCCTAAATCAGTTAGGCCCAGGTTTTCCAGTGTTGCAATGCCGAAGTTCAAGTTCCACAAAGGTGATATTTCTCTTACCAATGGAAACAGCTGCATTAGCCCCTTGAGAAACTTTTTGATGTTCAATGGGAAAAAACACTGAGGAACCCTGAACAGGAGGCTAAAAGGCCAGAATTGTAGGTAGGTGACCTTTAACAAATCTAAGTGACAGGACCAGTTGTTTTAATGAAAGTAGATAGTCTGGAATTAATGGAAAAGGTGACTGGAGAGGATCAATTTGCTGCTCCTTTGTCCATAAGAAAAGCTTTGTGACGGGATAGTCTGTTATCAAGGGCAGTAGCACCTAGTGGTCAGCCCACATCAGCACCTGATTTGATCCTTCAAAAGGTTCAAATGGTCCAAAAAGAAGATATATGGAGACCATAAAGGGGTTAAGGATAGGGAGGAAGCGGCTCCAAGAAAGAATAGTGCTGGGAGAGGGAAACTTGTTACTGTACCTTTAAGGACCTGGGGGTCAGGAGCCTTGCAGAGAAGGTGGGGCAACCAGTTAGGAAGGAGTTGAGAGGAGGGGAATAGCCTAAAAGCTGCATCCTCCCTCAAAGCCAGGCAGGCCTGGTCTGCTGAACCCTCCATACTGGAAGGTAATTGGAAACAGTGTTCAGCTGAAGGGAGATGGCAAAAGTCTTGCAGCCAAAAACAGCAAGTGCCAGAGAAACACCAGGAGATGGGTTTGAAGGGAATTAGATTTTGAGATTCCTGGTTTCTGTACTTTTCTATTAACTCCTAGAAGGGGAATGGACTGTGCAGTGACCTGGCCAGAGGACTAAGCCATGTACAACAGATCATTGTGGCACCAGAACAACTAAAAGGGGCTCTAGCCTGAGGGAACCTCTTCAACATCACACCAGGACACGAGGAGGCACTCTGGAGGTCAGAGTCACAACTACACACTTCCACTTAGCTGTGTATGTTCTCCTGGCCAAAGGTTTTCTATGTTCCACAAGGATCCTCTGGACCTCAACAGAACACCATCTATTGACATTAACCAGAGAGTCTCCATGCTTTCAGATGGAGACTTTGGGTCTGGATGGAGCATGTCCCTGCAATCCTGAGAGATTATGTCTGGAGAAGTGGGAGAGCTTTCTGTTGGAAAAACTCATGTTCTGAATACCCATTAGTACTGCAAGCTTTACAGACCATTTGTGAGATGTTGAATTCCTTCTGCTTAATTGCTCTAACAAGGGTGTTTGATTCCCTTGGAAGATATAAATTAATTGAGTTTATATGGTGAAGAATATGCTATTCCAACGGTAAAATGGCCTCTTGACAAAGAAGATTTGATCTTGCTCCCTCTTGCCTGTTTATGTAATACATTGCTGTAGAACTCCTAGTCAAAATCTATACTGCTTGGCTCTTTAAATGGGGAGGGAATGATTTGCAAGCCAGGTGAATCACCCTCAGTTCTAGAACATTTACGTGAACTGATGGATCTGCAGCTATGCACCCCAACCCTTTCTGGATGCACTGGTGACCAATGTCTTGGTGGAAGACATTAGATTGAAAGTCATACTTTTGCAAACAATTTTCGGAACTAGCCAGCAGCAAAGGGACAAAAAGGATCACCCGAGGGATCATTACTCATTGGTTCATACTGTGGCTCTTCGGATAAGCTGATCTGATCCAGGATTGAAGCACCCATGGAGTTGGCGTCTATGCCTCTTTGAATGTAAAGCTGGTGTGGAGATTGGTCTCTCCTGTGCCGCATCTATTCTTGACACTGATCTGCCCAATGCTACCTTAAGCAGACCCCTTGGTACCTGTGATTTCACCTTCTTTTTAAGCAGTATTGAGAAGGGGGACCATTGTCAAGTCATATTTCTAGAAAAATGGTCCTTATTTCCATGAGCAGGAGAGGTATCTGACTGCTCTAACTGCTGAGCTTCAGAGCTCTTGAAAGAATACATCTTAGGGGTATAAAGCTCAGAGTTAACTCGCTTGTCTCCAGGGCAGGGTCTAAACACAGACATAGAAAATCGTTGTAACTGTGGCATGTCAGAATCTGACTGATGTCTCAGACTTCTCCTTCAGAAAAAGTCTTTCCTTGTACTCTCTAGATTTTTGAGTGCACTTCTTAAAGGCTCTGCAAATTGAGTACTTTAGGGAATGGGAGTCTTCCTTGAACAAAACTGATTAATATTGTGTCCAACCATGAGGGGAATAACCTTGCTTCACAATGGGCACGACTTGAAGCCTGGTGAGCAAGGTTCCAGCATAAGGCTGGTGATGGCACTGGAAATGTGGTACAAAATGGCTACACCACAGTGCAGATGACCACCCAATATCCTTATAAATAATCAAAACATAATTCTTTTCTATATAATTGCAAATATAAATATAAAAGAGTCTTCATTTCTTTTAATAGCCTGTGAGAAAAGAGAACCGCATGGAAATTGATTATATAAAATATGAGAGGGACTGCTACAGTTTGTGGTATGTAGCACGTAGCATGCCTGGCAGCTAGAGAAAGGCATGTCACTCTGTGCTTTGACTGAGGAATGCCATAGCCTGGTGGCATGTCACAGCTAAAGAGCAACATTGGCAAATGCCTTTCACTGAGATGCATGCAATGATATGGAAAACGTGGTAGGCATGGATGGAAACCCCATTAGCAGCCAGATATTTATAGGAAGATCTGCCAAAGTAGAAAGAGCAGTATAAGGAAGGAAGTTTTACAGCCTGTACAACACTGAGATCTGCCTTTTGAGCCACATTTTTTGACAAACATAAGAATTTAGCACACACAGAGTAGAAATACTTTTCACTTCCCTCTGTATTTCAGTAGGTGTACAGTATAGCAATGTATTGCTGGCAGTGATGAGCTGCCAAAATCTTAACAACCGGTTCTCAAAAAAAGGGGGGGGCAGGGTGGGGGGAGACATATTCATGGGGCTGGGGGCCCCTGCAGGGCCTGGGGAAAATTGCCTCTCCCCCAGCGGCCCTGGAGCTTGCAGCCATCCCCCTTCCCTTCCCTTGCCTGCATCTCAAAGCAGCAGGATGACTCAGGAGCTCAGCTGAGCTGCCCAGCTGGTGCCGGTGGCTGGTCACACTGCAGCTGGAGGGAAATGGGCGGGGGGAGGGCTGGGGAACCTCAGCCTTCCCAGCTGGGAATCCTGAGAACAACAGGATGGTCTGCCCTGCGGACCGGAGTTCTTTGCCCATCCCCTGGCCCTTTAACAACCGATTCTCCACGGAGGTCTAATTTTAGCCACCGGTTCTTGGGAACTGGTGGGAACTGGCTCCAGCTCACCACTGAATTTGCCGGTATTGCACACGCCAACTGACCTGCAAAATCCCATCACAGTTACACTATGGCTCAGTAACCAGCCTACCACCTACAAGACTTAATATTTACTCAATGAAAGGCAAACCAACATGAAAAAATACACTGCAGAGTTTATTTAATATCAGCAACTTTGGTTATGTCTGCACTGCAAGCTTGCTATATGTCCTGACATGTTTTTTTAGCCCAACCTCCTCAACCACCCACACAAAGTCCTAAAATGTACACCTAGGCTCAAAAGGAAAATGGACTAGTGCGCTCAGATAGAGTTCAAGATAAAGTGTGCATGGTGCTTCAGCATGCATTCAAGCCCTTCCATTTTGCAGCGAGGATTCAGCTAAAGCTGAATGCTGAGAGTGTTTGGATAGCCTGTCGCTGCTATCCCACAGTTTCCACAACCTATATCTTCCTGCCTTCTATGTACTAACTTCCCACTGGCCTCCTATGCACTGCAAACTACCTGTTGATGTATGTACAACTGGTCAGCATTTAACCCTTCATTGCACACGGCCTGTTCCATTTTCAACGCAGCTAAAGTCAGCTCGAGAAAACAAAAAATGTCCATCCTGCATTCTACCAGCTAATCAGAAGAACACACCTGGGTTCTGATTACCCTCTAGTGAGAACTGCAGGAGCTGATTTTGGAAGAAGCACCATAAACCTGCACTTATATGAAAAGATCTTCAAAAGATTCGTGGTGCTGGGGATAAATCGGATACTGTGCAATGCAGTCCTACATCCAGTCTGCCTACTGCAAGGCAAAGGTTGGGACTGGCTAGTCTGGCAACTCCCCACTACATGGCTGTACTATGAAGAATTCAGCTGGGCACTCGCCACTATCCGGAAAACAAAGCCCACAGTTCTCCATGACCATCTCTTGATGCCAGTATATTTTTCAGATAGGAGGCTGAGGGAACGGGGACAGTGCCAGCAGACAGCCTGGATGCAGAGGGGCCAGAATTGCAAGATTAGAAGCTGAAATAGAGCATGGTGCGGGAATTGGCCTCACACCAAGCCATGTGGCTGGATCAGCTAGGGGATCCAAATATCTGTTTAGGGGTGGGCACTTGGAGCATCCAGAAAAGGAAGCAGTACCACAGCAGAATTTAGAGCCTGGTAAATGGCATCTGCCATCTTTATTGTGATGTTGGAAATTGCAGCATAAGTGGGAGGAATTTTGAGGCTACAAGCAATACAATTTTGGTTATGAAGGATATTATATGCAGGGAGTTGGATTTAGCTTCTGTTGAGGACAGAAGCCCTGCCATTGCCTCACCACCACCACATGGGATCCAAGATGGATCCACGGGGTGTGGGTGTAGGTGTGGGGTGTGTGTATGTAGAGGGGGATTTAAAGAAACTAGTGATTTTTACTAATTGTACTCTTCCTGATAGAAAAAAATAACCAGAATTATAAGATTAGCAATCATGAGTCCATCTTTCGCCATATTCTACTTCTAGTGTGCTGGTATAGAGTTAAGTCACTGTTAGCATTGCAGCAGTTTCCAACACAGTCTGGATTATAAGTGCCAGTGGCTGTAATAGAATGGAAAAGTTTCTTTGGGACAGCAGTGCCCTGGCCCCCTATCTATGCACGTTATCCAATCTGGAGGGGAGGAAGATGATGGGGGGGAGGGGCTCTGTTCTACTTCTAGCAAGCCTCTACATTCTAGTTCATGTCCTGTTAATGTTCCCTCAAATTTTCCCCTCCTGGGTAGTGATGCTTTAATATTTTTCATGAAGGAGAAACTCTAGAACCTTGGTCAGATTCCTAGGCAGGGCAAACTTACAATGCTGTCTCTGTAGCTCACTAGTCATCTCCACTCATGGATATGCTGTTCAGTCTGCAAATGCTGAAAAAAAAATCTCCTTTTGCACAGATAGAGGGAATTCCGCTACTGGCCTGGAGAAGAAACCAGTCTTTCCATTCTGAAAACTCCAAAAGACTAACATCCTCCAAGGCTTCCCCAGCCTTAAATAATGTTAAAACCAGTACTTGTAACAGGACCCTTATGAGGTGCCACCATCACTCTTAGTCAGGGCCAAAATGGTGCTTATTTACTACTTTTTTTATTTAATTCAATATATAATTCTTACCACAGTGTGTCTGTGGGCTGGCAATGTTAGCAGGATCTTCTAAACAGGATCGTGAAGAAAGATGTAATAAAGCAAACCAAGAGGATAAAACTATCAGTTGGTGGTATGCCATGATGCAGAACATAAAAGGCGGAATTATTTTCTTTTTTTTCTGTGTTGTAAAATAATACGCTATTTTATTTGCTTGTTTAAGCTGGGACTGAATGAATTCTTCCCTGCCAGCTAGCTGGGAGGGGGAGAAACTTCAAGAGCAAGTTGTATTTACGTCAATATATCTACTCTGCTTAGATATCCAGCAGATAGAGCAGTGTTGCTCAAAGTGATCAACTTTGGCTGGTGGTGGGGTAAAAGTCACTTTAGTATTGAATGGAAAGGTAGTCAAATGCTGTTATCAATGTTTTCGTCTTTATTGTATGACTAAAGGGGAACATAACTGTGCTTAACCTGTCCCATATGAGAGGATCACCTTCAGCTGAAAGGACTTCATTAAGCCAGGGGCTCAAATGCCAGACCTCTGAGAAAGTAAGAGGGGTGAGACAGGTATCCCAGCCAGGAGGTGTGGACTCTCCCTAAGGGTCCTCAGTCTGGTTTAACCTGTTCCTCCTCACTGTTCAAAGATAAGGCTCATAATAAAGCCTATTTAGCTCTTTGCTATGTTAAGTACTCAGTGAAAACTGAAATCACTTGTGGTAGGGCAGTGTCTCTGCGCAGCCTGCTGAGAGCAAAAAAAAAAAAAAAAATCACTAAGAGACTGACCTACGGGGTCACAGCAGAGAGGCAGGTGGCAGCAGGAGGTGACTGATGGGTGGCTGGCAAGAACAGCCAGCAAAAGTGGCAAGCAGTTGGTTGGTAGAAGGCAGTGAGGAACAGCGGCTGGCAGGGTGGCCAGGAAGTGAGGAACAAAAACTGCTATGTATACCACAGGAATATACAGCATCACACCCCTCACCTACATCACTCTTTAAAACTAGGCTATGATCACACAAGGCATCACTGAATTCCCTTGTCTACCTTCCTTGAGCCTCAGTGATACCAGCTGGACTTTCTGGTTGCCTATACCAGCCTGCAAAGCATCCATGTTTTGAGACTACTCCATGCAAAATTACTTGTCTTTAGCCTCACAGACATTGTACAGGGCACACAATAATATGGACCACATTGGCCTCACTGGCATACAGTGGTTGTGTAGGCTTCATCATCTTGCCTTACGTGTGCCAAATGCACGCCACTGCCATCCTGTAACTGCTAAGCATGTAATCATACCTTCTTTGCTGGGCCTTCTGAGGTCATGGTATGGTTTCACAAGCCAGGGCAGGAGAGGGTAAAGAGGGTTCTTTAAAATAGCAGTGGGCCCTGATATCCCATTGATAACCATGTCATTTGGAGGAAATGTGTTTGTCCAAAAAGTTAAGTCCCAGATCTCCTCAGAACCCTGGTAATGTGTATGTTTCCTCTATATCCCATGTTAATATTTATTACTTGGCTTCAGCAATTGACCTAGACCTGCATAATGATATAGTAGTACCCTCACGTGCTCTTTGTGGTGGGCAAACTATTTCAAGGAATGCCATCAATGGCCCCAGTGCAATTTAGGAAGCCAATCCTCCCAAATCCAGCTATTATTTCTACTACCACAACTCTGACAGTTGACTTGCCAACACCAAACTAGTCAACCACAGACCTGTAGCAGTCTGGAGTAGACATCTTCCACATAGCAACAGCAACCTGCTTCTGGGCTGGTTTGGCATCTCTCATGTGCATGTACTGGGACTGGAGGGTTGGGGCAGGCTCCTCACATAGTTTCGCCTCACAGATCCTGTTTATATCCTATATTAACAATGCAGTTGCAAGCTAGAAAAGCTCATCCACTGGTGATGAATAAATGGCTTGGATCTAGCTGGAACAGACTCTGGTAGGTGTGTTTGTGGGCTAAGAATCCTGCTACACAAGGACTTGGGAATTACAAACACATTCTCCCACAATGCACCACGAACCAAGCCCTAGAGCAGCTCAGTAAGTGAGGTGCTATGAACCTTGGGATATGCCTCCAGAAATCCTAGCACTAAAAGTGTCAACATAGTGCCATTGTGGATGCAGCTACACAGGTCTGGGATATGTGCGGCTCTACTATGTGAACATTATCAGGCAGGCTAACAAGCACAGATTTACATGTACGGGAGCTGGACACGGGTACACTCTGCAATGTAGACATACCCTAAGAGGCAAAACAAAACAGTTTTCCCTGTGGAAACCTGACAAGATGAACATATAATAAATAAATCCATATAAATGCATATATTGAATCAATGAATCAATTAATACATATGAGACTTCCACAGTAAAAGCTCTCTCTCCATTTAAAGTACAGCTTCCAGATTTGGTGCACTGAAATGCATAATCTCTAGTCTGTTACTATAGTTTTTGCATAGGAATTTGTGTGAATGATATGCACAGTGAAATCCAAATCTCAATTCAAGAATGAAAATCCAACATGAGCTATCTACTTATGCACTCTGGCATAGCCTGACTCCAAATAATCCAAGAATGAAAATCTGACTTAAGCCAGTTGCTTTAATAAACTCCTAACATGTCTCTTCTGAAATTCCAGCAGATTGGCATCTCTTTTCTATTAAAGAAAAACTTTATGACATGTATTGACCTTGCATATTTCTGTCTGACATTAATGTACTAATATCTGAGAACAGTTCAAACCAAACAATAGAAACATTCAGGTAGAGCCTGAAAGACTAATAAGATATGGAACCAGAGCTTCTATCAAAACACGCCAATGACGACATTCTCCGCATGGAAATATGGAAAAGTCTTACTTTGCAGCATATCTACTGAAACAGGAATTTAGAAACCTTTACCTTTTCCAAACACTTTAGTAAATGGAAGGCAAATGAACTCCAAGTCAGACAGTATCACAGCAAAAATCAAACAAGATACATGTAAAGTGATGCAGACCACCAGGTTCTGCTCTACCTAAGATATTTAAGGGGAGGTTGCTGGTGACTGGTTCTTGTCACTCTCTCTCTAGAGACAAGTCAGTGATGATCCCCTAAACTCTCCTTCTAGGAGACACACTCCCTATACATTGTCCCTCTGAGGCGAGTGTCCCTCAATGAGCGCCCCATAAAAGTCCCCCACGCCATACATTCCTCCAGTCCATAAGACAGCCCCTCCCACATGCAACATCTGACACCCCAGGCATGCACATGAGATATTTGCCCTTAACTGATCTCCAGAAATCCTCCTTCTTTGAGTTATCCAGACAGCTCCTAGCTCCTGCTTTCAGAAAGCCATCCCCTATAAACCCACCACCTTTGAGACATGCCATCACGAGTTAATGTTGTGAGAAATTAAGCCCCTTTCCAAGAACATTACATTTTGAGACATCTAGCCCTTCCATGTGCTCCCATTATGAATCACCTGCCTTCATCTCTCAATTCTCTACTGTTTATTTTATAGGGAACCAGAGAGCTCCCCTAGGTTTCCTCCACTGTAAAATGGGCATTTGTTCCCTCAAAAGGAAGGTGAAGCATCAGCTGAACTGAAATAATGTAAATACAAGGGGGGGGGACCCTAAATAAGGTGAAAATAGTAAGAACGTGTTAATTCTGCTTCCTGTTTCAACGTTCAGGATATAGAGTGCAATCAGACACTTCTTTTTAAAAGGCAGACTACTTGACAAAGGCTGGAAGATCACCCAGAGAATACTAAGTGTCAGAGGGTAAAATCTCGGCTCCATTGAAGTCTCTGGAAGTTTTGCCATTGACTTTAATGAGTCTAGGATAACACCCAGTATAAAACTGTAGCTGAGAAAATAACTGTCTCTGGTACCAAAGAGAGAACCTGAAGTTTGGAAGCAAACTTCAGCAGTATAAGGGAATAGGCTGCACAGCCCATGCCTTCTCAATCACACAACCATCAGCTGTGCATAATATGCCAAGAATTAGTATGAGGGGAGAGGAAACAAAGAATTAAATGAAATAATCTTCAAGTCCTCATGTCACAGATCCTAGCAAGCACCCTGTCCTGACCACCCACTATGACTGCTGGGAGGAGAAGCCACACCTCTGTGCTCTGGATCCCTGGGGTGGGTTACATTTCTGCATCCTCAGCAGTTGCAGCAAAGGTCTTTCTGGCACATTTCCTTTGGCATTGGTTCTCAATCTGTTATCCCTTCTTGGAAATGGGGCTCCTCAGCCTACCTGCCCTTAGTCCCAGGACCAGTGCTGGTCCCTGAGATTACCCCAGTTATTTAACTCCAGCCCCCTTTCCCAGAACTCCACCCAAAAGATCTGAAGCTTCTGGTTTACAGTTTTACCCTCTCAGTGGCACACAGTAGTGGTAAAGCAGTCAACACAGACACTGTGGACAGTCTGATACCTTTATGATCTTTTATACTTAGTCATGTAAAGCACAGGAGACTACAGATCATATAAAACAATAAACACTACATGCATATTTCCGCTTCAGTTTCCTCACCATCCCAGGGGTCATCTGCACTCAGGAAAGGGGGCTACATGCTGGTGACCTCTCTCTTCTGACCCCACACTAACCTAGAAGGGGTTAATGAGGTTGAGAAGGGGCCAACTAACCCTGATAGGTCAAAGCTGAGGGGAATTAGGTGGCTTAAGTAACCCCCTGAATGATGATGGAGCCCTCCTGAGGCTAGTATAAATGCAGGATGCTGGCAGCAGAAAGCTGGAATGAGGCACCCTGAAGCCACTTTCTGGATGTTAGAAAGGGAACCCAAAAAGGGAATAGAAACTGCAGGAAATCCAGGCCCTGAATGAAGGGTTTATCCAGAAGGGCAGGGTGCAGTGAAAGCCTGAGAAAGGCAGAGTAGGTAAAGGCTCGAGGAAATTGCAACAAGGTGGGACACTGCAGATCTTGGCTGCTTATCAGAGGGTCCCAGAGCTAGAACCTGGAGTAGAGGGCAGACCTGGATTCCCCTACCAGCCACTGGGCAAGTGGCAGAATCTGGGCAGTGAATGGCAAGACTTGCAGAGAGAGAGAGAGAGAGAGACAGGAGGGTGGAAGAATGATCAACAGAAAGGGCATCGGACCTGGGAGGAGCTAATCCCCAGAGCAACCAGAAGGAAGTGCCCTAGCGGTGAGTGTACCCCATGACAAAGCCCTTTTCCTAGCTTCTGTGACCTTACTCCCTCTTGCTTCATGTTTCTTCTTCCTGTGGATTACCTTATTTAAATGCTGCCTGGTTATCTGGCCTCCTTTGTTCTCCTGGTAACTTTCCACTGTTTCTACTTTCCCCACTCTCTTCAGAGGAATAAGCTAAACTGTTTTGGTTTTTTTAAGGATGTAGTTGTTTGTTTTTGCTTAACTTTGAGGTTTAAGTGTCATTGCTAACCTTAAAGATTTCCCACTGTTGCTGTCTGGTTTGCATCTCCTGCAGGACTGGTCAGCAATGGCAGATCCACATACATATAGGCACTCATGATACAGCAAGTGTTCATAATACAGCTTCACAATACCAGTCAGAATTCATACGTTGTACAGATATAACCCCAATTCATTACACCTCACTATATCTGAGCGTAGTAGAGAGAGAAATCCTGGTCACGGGGCCTCTTAAAAGACCTGAGGCCTGAATCAAAGTCTATGAACCAGAGTAAGCCTGGCCTTGGCAAAATAATAATACACTAGATAATTACGTAAATACATTCCAGAAGGCTGGAACAGATAAACCCTATCTAGTACAAGATATGATGGTTTGACAGAATCATGAACAGGGATGTTGTGTCTGAGATATCAGGAACAAGGGGAAGTAACAAACAGATGTTATGAAACACACAAGGTAATATATAAGTTGTGTGTTTCAATCTATAAATGTCAGGGTACCTCCCCTTATTCCTTTGTGCGGCCAAGGGACATCAGAAACACCCATTTCTGACTGAGCCATTCCTTGCCACTGGGCACTCATGTGTTAGCGTACCTGTAGCTCCTATGGGATTCTAGTACTGTGCCTTCAGGACAATAAACCTAGCCGAGTGACTTTGTCACTGAACCATGCCTGTGGTCTTTCTTTAGGAGTAACATCAAGGTCTGCTGAATTAGCAGACTGCATTATCTGCTAGTACTGATAACAGTGGAGCTCCAAGGACAGAAGCACTGAGCAGCTTGAACTACATTACCAAGGCAATGACATTTCAGCCTTTATCACTTAACACCAAGTAACTGTATAACCTTATCAAGCAGTTTGGAACACTGGATGAAAATAAAGCTAAAATTATGAAAGTACTATAATTCTGGAGAACATGGATGCTATAATAATGATCACTTTTCTTTCTATAGTATTCAGTAGAAATCTTTGCATTGCCTAAGTAGAATTTTTTTTAAAAAAATATGGAGATATACCTATCTCATAGAACTGGAAGGGACCTTGAAAAGGTCATTGAGTCCAGTCTGCTGCCTTTACAGCAGGACCAAGTACCTGACAGATTTTTGCCCCAGATCCCTAAGTGGCCCTCTCAAGGTCTGAGCTTACAAGGCTGGATTTAGCAGGCCAGTGTGTAAACCACTAAGCTATCCCTTCCTTTGTCATAGGTAGTTCAAAAGCCTTTATAACAATTATTATTACTGAGGGTACTATTTTTCCTATGCTCATATTAAGCACATTTTCTCACTATGTCTAGCTTGCAAACAGATGTGTCATTAATAAAGCACTGCTAAATATTGGAAAATGTAAGGCTATCAGGTCTTCAAGCAAAAACAACTAAGTGTTCTTCTCAGAGTATGATTTAGGAAAATAACCATAAACCAAAATGTCTTTCTTTGCAAACCCCCAAACAAACAAATAAAAAGTATATTGCACGACTGACCCTAAGATGTAGCTTGAAAGTGTCTATCTCCAGTTTCAGGAGACCATTGCATCTCTAATTGCTCTTTCAGCATGTGCTTTAGACCACTGTTTTGCAATCTTTGTGATACACAGTTTAGGGAGGCATCAAGCCAATCCCTGGTAAGGGAGATCTCAGGGATCAGCACCAGTCCACAGACTGGTCATTGAAAAAACACTGCTTTAGAGGCTCCTTTCCCCCCTCCGACTTTCTATGAGTATTCCACAGGGCTCTGTCCCTGGTCCCTATACTTTATCTCTGGGTAATCTTATCCGCAAATGAAAATTCAACTACTATTTCTGTGCTGACGACTTGCATATGCATCTTTCTACACCAGACCTGTCTCCTGCTGTCCAAACTAAAACCTCAGCCTGTCTCTCTGACATCTCATGGATGTCTAGCAGTCAACTCAAGCTCAACACAGAGCTCTGAATCTTCCCCCCCAAACACTCTAGCTACATCTTTTCTTGCTCACTGTGGACAACACCACCATCCTGCCAGTCACTCAGACCTATAACCTGGGCATCCTTTTTGACTCAGACCGCTCTTTAGGTCCTCACATCCAGTAATGTGTCTAAACTTGTTGATTCTTTCTGTATACTATCTCTGCCATATGGCATTTCCTATCCATCCACACAGCTAAAACTCTTGTCCAAGCTCTTTTAATCTCCTGTCTCAGTTTCTGCAAAGTCCTCTCCATCTTTGGCAAAGGCAACCTTGCCTCACTGATATCCATTCAGAATGCTGCTGCAAAAACCATGCTCCTAATCTGTCGCATGGACTCTTGTCTCCCCTCTTCAAATCCCTCCACTGGCTTTTCGTTGTCTGTCTGTATTAAACATAAGCTGCATGTCTTTACTTTCAAGGACCTTCATGGTCTATCCCAACCCTACCTATCACCTTTCATTCATTACTGAGCTTTCAGCTCCCACCTCCAATCAGCCAATAATGCCAGCCTCCTTTGCCCCCTTGTTAAATTTTCAAAACAGCACCATTGTGCTTTTTCCTATGCTGCTCCTCATTGTTGGGAGGAGCTCACTGCATACCCACAAAACTCCTTAAAACTCGTCTTTGCTGTGATGCCCACCAAAAACCTTGACAATGGTTACTGGTATGTTGATACCACTGGTTATCATACTGACCAATATTATCTTGTTTCCCTGTAGTCCCCCATCTATCTGTCTCCATCTGTTGTCTCTTGTCTTATACTTGGTACCTCCCTGAAAAGCTCACAATCTATCTTTTTGTTCTGTGTTTGTTCAGCACCTAGCACAGTGGGATCTGGGTCCGTGACGGGGGCTCCTAGGCACTGTAGTAATACGAATCATAGAATCATAAAACTTTAAGGCCAGAAGGGACCATCATGATCATCTAGCCTGACCTTCTGCACCTTGCAGGCCACAGAACTTCACCCACCCACTCCTGTAATAGACCCCTAACCTTGGGATGAATTACTAACAGCTTCAAGTCATGATTTAAAGACTTCAAGTTACAGAGAATCCACCATTTACTCTAGTTTAAACCTGCAAGTGACCCATGTTCCATGCTGCCAAGACAGGCGAAACCCCCCAGGGTCTCTGCCAATCTGACCTGGAGGGTAATTCCTTCCTGACCCCAAATACAGAAGGACCCACCAGCCAGACATCTGAGAGAGAATTCTCTGTAGTAACTCAGAGCCTTCCCTGTCTAGTGTCCCATCACTGGCTACTGGAGATATTTGCTGCTAGCAGTCAGAGATTGGCTGCAAGCCATTGTTGGCAGTCTCATCATCCCTTCCCCTCCATAAACTCATCAAGCTCAGTCTTGAAGCCAGTTACATTTATTGGCCTCACTGCTCCCCTGGGAAGGCTTTTCAGTACCAGTGTCCATTGGTCTGTGCCTGTGAACTATGCCTCCTTGTGCTCTGAACAAAGGGTATATGGAACAGTGTGAACAACTGCCTCTCCAGTTCTCTCTCAACCATGAATCAAATGAGGATTTTAGTAGAGAGGAAGGAGGATGGGATCATGGGATATCCATAGGGATGACACATCTGGAAGAACTCCAGTTACTAAAGGTAAGTAATCTCCATTTCTTCTTTGTGCACTGGTCCCAATGAGTATTCACTTTGCGTGAAGCAACACTCATTGAGGAGGAGGGTCCAAGGAAGAATGCTGCACCACAGATCTCATCCATAGGTAAAGGAGGCATTTGCAGATGAAGCTTCAACAAGGGCATAATGCCTAGTGAAGGTGTGAATGGAGCCCTAAGTCACCATTCTACAGGCTTCTGAGATGAAAGGTAGTTTGGAATATTTCCTCCAGGATGCCAGGGTATATATCCCCAAGGAGTGGAGGGTTGTATAAGAGTCCTTCAGGGAATGAAGTGACTGTTTTCTCACTAAATAGATTGTTACCTGAAAGGAGAGATCCTCCACTACTGCCTGGACCTCCTTGGGGTTCCCAAGGATTACAATGATGATGTCTGTCTCCTGATGACAGAAGTCACCAAGAAGTGGGAAAGTATCTGCTGCATTAACTAATGCTTGAAGGGATGATCTGGTAACCAATTTCTCTTAATCAAGGATGGTGTGGAACTGGGCCTAAGCTCCTGTGGCAGTTTATTAGTGAATTCTAATAGTTTGCTATAATAAATAAAGTCACACTTGGATATTAATGCACAGTAATTCAATATTTGAAAAGAGAATAGCTGATGAAAAAAATCTTTCTGACAAAGATCTAGTCTCTTGGCATCTTTGTCTGAAGGATGGACCTAAGATGGTGCAGCCTGTTATGTTCTGTGTAAATCTGGTCCACTAGAGAATTCAGATTAAGATGAAAAAACAAATGTTCTGCCCCTTTGTATGGAGCAAAGTACTTTTTTCTCCATACTTTTTGGGTGGGAAGTGCAAGTAACTGGGGTGCTCCAAACCATCTTAGTCTCCAACATGGTTTCATTAATAAGCAGCATTACTTTTTTAGGGCCTATAGTCTGGAGGATATCCGGAAGTTTATGAGTAGGATCATGGACATCCTCCAGGGGAATCTGGAGAAAGTTTCCACAATCTTCCTCAAAAGGTTCTGATGTTGTCTATAATCAGCTAGTGGCAGGGCAAGGCTTGTGCCTTATCCCTAGTTCCTTTATCTATAGGAGGAAATTAATATTTTATTTTACATGATCATTGTCAAAACTAATTAGATAACATCTGTAAACTGCTTTACACATGACTGAAGCAACGTAAGTATTTAGTTTCGGAACACCATTTTTCAGACTATGAAGTTGATCTATTATAAAAATAGCTTTCCAATATCTCATTGTTTCTTGTGGTGCAATGTTCTACAGGTAGTGTTTGGGGTGGTACATAAAGGCAGATCTTATGTTACAGCAACCTGAAATATATGCTGGTACTTCTTTCTTAGCTAGTCTCTGCCTTTGATGTTGCATAGCCATCTTCGCTACTAATTTTTAATCTGGGCACTTCTAACGGGGCATTGTCTATATCCTCCATTTCATATCTAATAGGCTTTAACTGCATGTCCTTTTTATAGCTACTCCGCAGAAATTATAGCAAAGTTCTCTGAGACATTAGGTATGGAAAGTATTCTTTCTGAATTTGCACCACTGTCCCTTTTCCTACAGTTGTCATGAAGTCAATGTTTCAATTATAGATCTTACACACATTGTTGGGCAATAAGTCAACAACTGTACTCCATTTATTCCAGAGCCAGAAGCATTTGCTTAGCTATAAACTCAGATGCTGTGCTTACTGATGGCTATCCCTAGGTTCATTGTGACTTAGGAAAAAAAGTGTGCTTTTGTTGATGACTTGTTACCCAAAATTATTTAGCTAATATGTTTAAGAGGAATCTATACTTAAAATGAACTACTTTCCCCATCATCCTCTACATTGACTATATTAAAATGTGTAAGCTTTTCTTCTTGGCACACACAGAAATGGTCATAATTGATGTTCAAGAAAACGTGCTGATTGGAAACTACACTGATGAATATCTTATGGAATTTGATGCTAGAAAAGTTTGACAAAACAAATGTAAAGCTTCAAAAGCCAGATCTGGTTTGCGTCATTTCTGTTAATTTGATGACTTCCTTGCAAGAAGTCATCAGATTAACAGTCTCAATTTGACGATTTCAAAGTGCAAGCAAAACAATTAGCAATTGATGTTGGTAAGTCCTACTGTGAACATCACAAACATACTGTAAAGCAAAGCTTTCCAAGTGGCAAAAGTGACACTATACTTCAGGGAAGAAAGAAATTCTAGATTGAGTGCTTATGTTATCCTCAACAAGTGAACTTTGGAAATATAAAGAAGTGACTGGTATGTTTAACTACCCACAAAGTTTGGCTTCCTTACGTCTCTTGATCAATTACGAAGCAAACAGGAGATGAAAATATGCATTGAGGCATTACTCAAGGTTTACCCAAATGATCTAGAACCTGAGTTGTTCGCCGAAATTTATCAGTCTTCATCATTTATAAGGAATTGGGACACACAGGACAAAAGTAGTACTGGGATCATCGAGTACAAAGATTGGAGTAATGTCTTCCAGAATATTTTCAATGTGTTGAAACTGTATTTGAGTGTACCCATTGCCAACTGTGAAGCAGAGTAATCTTTCTCTAAGCTTGCCTTACATAGTCTTCAATCTACTACAATAGAAAGCTTAATGCTCTTGCTACCATGTCAGTTGAATGGAATTTACAGCAGACGCAGCCATTTGAGGAAACAATAATAGAAATTGTGGCATTTAAAGTGGCAAGATGTCAGTTTAAACATAAAACATTGAGTCAAATGAAATGCTGCCTGTTTATTCAGGCAGAACGTAAATTGTTCATTGCCTTCAATTTTGTTTTCATGTTTTTTCCAGTACTATAAATGATTTGTTGATTGACATAAGCTGGGTACTTTTTTGTTTTCACTAATACCATGTTCATGAAAAGGGGGCCTCCAAAAACCATTAGCCCTAGATCTCCAATCTCATTAATCTAGACCTGTGAGGGTGCATGGGAGAGTCTGGAAGAGGTGTTGTGCATGAACGGGGGAGGAGAGCACCTGGGGGAGGGGCTCAGACAGTCTCTCATCTGTCTGTCTCCCAGTAGCCTCCCAAATTTCTCCCTTGCTCCCCCCACATTCTTTTCCTCTCTGCCCCCAACCCCGCCAGTTCCCTCATTGCTCCCTTCACCTTCTCACCAGCCTCTCACATTGCCCTTCCTCCCACCTGCCATGTCCTTGAGCCAGCAAGGGAAGCAGAGGCCACCTGGCTGCCTGACGTTTGGCACCACAATAGCCTCTGGCGGCCATGAGGAGCTGGTACAGCTACCTTCCTACAACAGCTGAATGCAAGTGCTTGCAGGACCGGGGGGAGGTGCTCCCCCAGGTGCTCTCCTCCCCCGTTCATGCACAACACCTCTTCCAGACTCTCCCATGCACCCTCACAGGTCTAGATTAATGAGATAGTTGTGACAGGGCTGCTAAATGTATGAGTCTCACACCAGATGCTTGACACTTGCCAGGCCTCCAGACAATTTTGACCCTGCTGGCAAATGTTCTCCTCTGCATCATTTGCCATCTGAACCACATGTGTCTATCTCTGCCTCAGCACTGCATCCTTCAAATCTAATGTAACATACTGTTATTATTGTTACTTATTATTTGTATTACAGCAGCACCTAGAAACCCTGATCATGGATCAGGACTGCAAAGTTGTTCACCCCACCTCTACTCTCTCAAGCTCTGTGTGCTTTTTTAAACTCTGTAACTATTGCATTTCAAGGAACACTGCCAACTGAATTTGGGCCCAAATTTGCAGTTTAGACTTTTTAAAAAGTGGGCATATACAAAACCTATGACCATAACACTTTTTCCACGATTTCAACAGAAAAAGTTGTTTTCTTAACAAATACACATTCCCCTGCTGTGTTTGTTCCCCAAACATTGCAGCTCTAAGAACCTTAAAGTGAAACTAACTATAAACATACTAAATCATATCTAATTTTATATAACACTTTCATCTGTAGATCTCAAAACATTTTAAAAAGTACATTTTATAGATGGGAGAAACTGAAGCATGGAGAGATGAAGAAACTTGCCCAAGGTCACCTACCAGACCAGTTTCAGAGGTTTCCTGAGTTCCAGTTCAGTACACTATCCATTAGGCCATATTGCAGAAACAAAAGTGAAAAAAAAAAGAGTATAAATAGTGAACAGTAAATCAGATATTTGAAATTCTTTCATTTTTAACATAGCTATTATTGATAGTGGAAAGACTTAATTTATAATTTAAGTTTTTAAAATGGACAATCTCTCTATCATTCTGGGATACAAGTTGTATGAAAGAAAGACAGTATATAAAATAAAATTTACGTTGCAATACATACATAAGACTACTATAGTTTGGCACCATACAGTCACAAAGAAGGATAATTCTGTGGCCTCTGTGACATTCTTGTTCACACTTTAAAAGCCAACAATCAGAATGTGATGTTTTCTCTTCTGATTTTGAATCCAAGATCCCTGTTGAATTGGATTTTTAAAAAGCCTAATCCAAATTTTTCAAATCGGAGTGACTAAATTAGGCTCCTATGTTACATTCCCGAACAAGTGTTACAAGTTTCAAAGCTTCTAAGCTGCTAATAGGAGATTAAGACACTCAGCAGCTCTGAATATTAGATCACTTATTTATAGGTTTGGCAGAATTTGACACTTGTTGAAATTGTAAAAAAATTTAATGTTTATTTTAAGCATTATTTTAGATTTTCATCTATTTAAATTTTCACAGTTGTGGGAAGTTATGTTGGAGGGGAGGGTGGACAATTACTTATGACAGTAGATATTGAGATTCAAAAAGTTAAACCTTTATAAACTGTTAACACCACAAATTGTCAACATCACATGTTAAAAATATAGAAAGTAAATATCCTTTAATCAACAAATCATAGATCTGTTTTTACTATTTATTCACTAGTCCACTTGTAACAAGCCTAATTTAAAAGTGTAAATCCTTGGATTTGAACTCTAATATTCTCAAGCAGCATTTTCTTACCTTGCTTATCTGTAAATTTAGATTATTGATGGAAATATTTTTGTTGATTTGTGTGTACAGTAAAATTGAAGTTTACCAGTACAAATCTAATCCTTCCAAGCCTACTTATTTGAGAACCTGATTTTAGGCACCCCAAGTTTGAAAATCTATTTTATCCCTACATCAACTAGCTCTGATTAAATCCAAATAAAAATTAAAGGTGTCAATCATCTCTGATGTAAGTGCTCAGAAAGTTAACATTAAATTTATTCACACAAAATGTTGAGTGCCGGTAAAATAGATGTTTAATTAAGTGACTCAGAATGACCACAAGCCTCTTTATAACTCCCACGTTGAATATGTAAGCAGAGTCTGTAGGAGCTCTCCCCTGACATCTAGTGGTGAGTTGTGGAAAAAAACTTCAGAAGCTGATCTCATTTGCATGGACACACCCACCATGCCTAGGTGCTGAGCATGATGGGATTGCTTGCCCAAATGATCACTTGTGGCTGGTGTTGGATCCTCAGTCTCCTTGTTATTGGGGGCAGAAGTAATAAAGGGTTGTTATCCTTGTTGTGTGAACCAGGGGGAGCAGAACTGTACCTGGCATACCCCAACGGAGGGACTCACCCTCAACTGAACAGCATTCACTAGGCAGGGAACATAGGTTCCAAAGCCCACTGAGTGGGGGAGGAGTAGAATATTTGGTCCTAGACATCATTTATCCATCCTCTCTCCATGGTAGAATATAGCTAATTTAGACTCAATTGAGAGTGTTGTAACAAGTGGGAGAACTGCAATCACTGATTCATAGATTCATAGACTCTAGGACTGGAAAGGACCTTGAGAGGTCATCGAGTCCAGTCCCCTGCCCTCATGGCAGGACCAAATACTGTCTAGACCAGCCCTGATAGACATTTATCTAACCTACTCTTAAATATCTCCAGAGAGGAGATTCCACAACATCCCTAGGCAATTTATTACAGTGTTTAGTACACTGACAGTTAGGAACTTTTTTCCTAATGTCCAACCTAAATCTCCTTTGCTGCAGTTTAGCCCATTGCTTCTTGTTCTATCATTAGAGGCTAAGGTGAACAAGTTTTCTACCTCTCTCTCATGACACCCTTTAGATACCTGAAACTGCTATCATGTCCCCTCTCAGTCTTCTCTTTTCCAACTAATAAACCCAATTCTTTCAGCTTCCTTCATAGGTCACTGTTCTCAAGACCTTAATCATCTTGTTGCTTCTTCTCTGGACCCTCTCCAATTTCTCCACATCTTTCTTGAAATGCGGTGCCCAGAACTGACACAATACTCCAGCTGAGGCCTAACCAGCGCAGAGTAGAGCGGAAGAATGACTTCTCGTGTCTTGTTTACAACACACCTGTTAATGCATCCCAGATCACGTTTGCTTTTTTTGGCAACTGTACCACACTGTTGACTCATATTTAGCTTGTGGTCCACTATGACCCTAGATCTCTTTCTGCCATACTCCTTCCTAGACACTCTCTCCCATTCTGTATGTGTGAAACTGATGTTCCTTCCTAAGTGGAGCACTTTGCATTTGTCTTTATTGAACTTCATCCGATTTACCTCAGACCTTTTCTCCAATTTGTCCAGATCATTTTGAATTTTGAACCCTGTCCTCCCAAAGCAGTTGCAATCCTCCAGTTTGGTTCGTCCGTAAACTTAATAAGCGTACTTTCTATGCCAACATCTAAGTCGTTGATGAAGATATTGAACAGACCAGTCCCAAAACAGACCCCTGCGGAACCCCACTTGTTATACCTTTCCAGCAGGATTGGAGCCATTAATAACCACTCTCTGAGTACGGTTATCCAGCCAGTTATGCACCCACTTATAGTAGCCCCATCTAAATTGTATTTGCCTAGTTATCGATAAGAATATCATGTGAGACCGTATCAAATGCCTTACTAAAGTCTAGGTATACCACATCCACCGCTTCTCCCTTATCCACAGACTCATTATCCTATCAAAGAAAGCTATCAGATTGGTTTGACACGATTTGTTCTTTACAAATCCATACTGGCTATTCCCTATCACCTTACCACTTTCCAAGTGTTTGCAGATGATTTCTTTATTACTTGCTCTATTATCTTCCCTGGCACAGAAGTTACTAACTGCTCTGCAGTCCTGGGTTGTTTTGATTTCCTTTTATAGATGGGCACTATATTTGCCCTTTTCCAGTCTTCTGGAATCTCTCCCATCTCCCATAACTTTCCAAAGATAATAGCTAGAGACTCAGATACCTCCTCTAACTCCTGTTATTCTAGGTGCATTTCATCAGGCCCTGGTGATTTGCAGGCATCTAACTTTTCTAAGTGATTTTTAACTTGCTCTTTTTTTATTTTATCTTCTAATCCTACCCCTTCCCTTAAGCATTCACTATGTTAGACATTCTTTCGACTTCTCAGTGAAGACCAAACAAAGAAGTCATTAAGAATCTCTGTCATTTCCAAGTTTCCTGTTACTGTTCCCCTCCGCACTAAGCAGTGGGCCTATCCTGTCCTTGTCTTCCTTTTGCTTCTAATGTATTGATAAAAAGTCGTCTTGTTTCCCTTTATTCCCATAGCTAGTTTGAGTTCATTTTGTGCCTTTGCCTTTCTAATCTTGCCCCTGCATTCCTGTGTTATTTGCCTATAGTCATCCTTTGTAATCTGACCTAGTTTCCATTTTTTAATATGACTCCTTTTTATTTTGTAGGTCATGCAAGATCTCGTGGTTAAGCCAAGGTGGTCTTTTGCCACATTTTCTATCTTTTCTACCCATTGAAATAGCTTGCCTTTGGGGCTCTTAATAGTGTCCCTTTGAAAAACTGCCAACTCTCTTCAGTTGTTTTTCCCCTCAGTCTTGATTCCCACCAGGACTGGCACTAGGGTTTTGAGCGCCCTAGGTGGACGGCAATTTCGCCGCCCCGCCTGCTCATCCCGCAGCTCCGGTGGAGCTGCCGCAGTGGTGCCTGTGGGCGGTCCACCGGAGCTGAGCAAGCAGCTGACCGTCTGCAGGCACGACTGCGGCAGCTCCATCCGAGCCACGGACCAACGGACCACCTGCAGGCACCACTGCGGCAGCTCCACAGAAGCTGCCTGCCACCCCCTCCGGTGGCACCCTGACCCAGGGGACACCTTGGGCTGCCGGCTGCCGCGGTGGCGCCCTGACCCAGGGGACACCCTGGGCTGCCGGCTTCCGCCAGCAGCCCAGACTCCCTCTCTGTCCTAGCAGCAGGGCTGCTTAACCATTTAAAAAAAAATTGGGGGGCGCTTTTTGGCGCCCCCAAATCTCGGCGCCCTAGGCAACTGCCTAGTCCGCCTAAATGGTTGCACCAGCCCTGATTCCCATGGGATCTTACCTATCAGCTCTCTGAGCTTACCAAAATCCGCCTTCCTGAAATCCATTGTCTCTTTTTTGCTGTACTCCCTTCTACCCCTCCTTAGAATTAGTATTAGACCTACTTTGGAACAGTGTCTCTATTACAAGAGACTGCCCAGTGTGCACTGGGTGTGAGGCTCCCCCCTAGCAGCTGAAATCACTGACAGCTGAGTGCAGGGGAGCCCTGAAGACATCTTGGTGAGTGGGCAGCTGCTGGAGAGGCATGGCAAATGGCTAGCAGGGTGGCTGGCAGAGATGCGTGACAAGTGGCCAGCAAAGAAGCTGGGCCAGCAGAGCACCAGGGCAGAGGCCCACAGAAGCATGGCAATCAGCTGTTGAGTGATGAGTGAGTGCCAGAGCAGTGCAGCGTGTAAGGTGCCTACTTAACTCCCCTGCTTTCCACACAGGGTGGGAGGTGAACTCTTCAGATGAACCTCTGAACTTTGGGGCTGGACTGGCCAAGGGCAGCAACTGTGAGTTGGGTACAGAGAAGGGGCGGGGACATTAAAGGGACGTTTGGGTTGCCAGACTTAAGACCCTGTGGGGAAAAGGACACTGCTCATGGTTTGTGTTTATGTACCCTAGTTGTGGTGTTTTTCCAAATTAATGCTAAGTTAATTCCTTCCTTTTATTAAAAGTTTTTGCTACACTCAGGCTCTGTGCTTGTGAGAGGGGAAGTATTGCCTCTTAGAGGCACCCAGGGGGTGGTGTGTAGTTGTCCCAGGTCACTGGGTGGGGGCTCGAGCCAGTTTTGTGTTGTATTGCTGAAAAGGAACCCCTAGATACTGAACCTTGTTGCTACTAGCTCCACCTGGCAGAAGGGTTACAAATACAAATAATAATTCTCTTGGGACAGCGGGAGGGATAATATTTACCATATTAAAATGAAACACCTCCCAGTGTAGTTGAATCTGGCAGTGTAGTTGAATCTATCATTGCAACAGATATACAAATATTTTTCTCTTGTAAGTGTTACTTCAAGAATACATGCAAACAATATACAAATATTTACACACATTGCTATAGCGTCACTGTCTTCCTGTTTGAATCTGATTCTGTATGAAGATCATTCACTGAGATTGCTTAAAACTAGTATAAACTAGCACAGGATTTGAATAAACAAGAAAAAGACATTTTAGTGACTTTCTGCAGAAGTGTAAAACTCTGGAAAGCCTCATACTGATTTAGTCTTATTATTTTTTTTCAAGTAATGTCATAGCTTAGTTCTATGCTTGTTTTGAGACAGAAAACTCAAACTTTGAGATTCCAAATTAGATCACCCTAATCACAAGGAGTCAATGTCAAGGAAGATCTGAGAACCGAAAGAATCCATAGACTTGGTATGTAACTAGTGCACAGAGGTAGTTCTGTATTATCATCTTGTTTCTTATAATAGGCAATTTTTCACAGTTGTCTTTTCAAGATACTAACATCCTCTTCTAACCTGTTGACTGGGAAATTCTGTGAGTAACAGGCAACACTTTATGGTAGCACAGATGGCAGTTTATTTCAGAAATTGAAGTTTGAACTCATGGAGCCATAAGGATCTCTACCATTTGATGTGCTTGCTATGATAGAAAAATCCCGCATTGGCAGGAAGCTTTGAAATGACTTCCTTACCTAGCAGTTGACAGAGATGAAGTGATAAGTGAACACAGCCCCAAACCACAATTACACAGCTATGGCAGGAATACCTCTTAATTCCTAACAAACAGCATCTCTAGTTTATCATATTAGTTTGAACCTGACCTCACTATCTGAATTTCAGATTTGTCTCTCTCCTACCCCCCACCCCCACTTCTGGTCCATACCACAATTGACCATGTCAGAAAGCATTTGGAAGCATCACTCACAACACAGGAAAGAACTTAGTCATCTTAATGTCCTGTCTGGGATGCAACTGTTGAAAACAAATCTACAGGTTCGTATTGTGCTGCAGAGACTTCTTTATCTAGCATGCTTCCTCTTGCACTATGCAGATTTTTTCAGGGTCAGGAGAATTCCAAGCTTCGCTGTACCACCTTTGTGCCAACATCTGTGTAGCTGAAACCTCTGCAACTCTCTGCAATCACTCCCTTTATGAGTGATCCTAAAATGATTATTCCCAGTGACTTTCTCAGTTAGTGCAACCCTTGGCAACAGGCTACTATGCAGTGATGATGAACACTTTCCAAGTTTGGTAGCTTTCTTGCCTCACTTCCCAAGGAAAATTCACAAAGTCTCTGAAACATAATACCCAGGAGTTCTCCAAGCTATCCTGGCAGTTTCTTTTAACCAGGATTAATATGCAAATAGATTGAAACAACTAAGAATGACTAGGACTGAACTAAGGTCATTATGCACAGTCAGAGAAAGTGCCCAAAGGATGAATGTACTGTGGCAAATCTTGACGTCCTTACTCACCTTTCACTCAGTCCTCATGTAAGTGGACTGGTGTTGAAGTCAATGGGAGTCAGCCTGAATTAAGGCTAATAAAAGCAGAGTGCCTGGTGCAAGGTGTTGAGTGCCTTTTGTGATATTTGAGCATTCTCTGATCAGACTGTAGTCAATAGGAGTAAAGGTTACTCAGTGCCTTGCATGATCAGCTCCTCAGTTCAGGATTTCTGCTGGTCAGAGATGGAGTAGAAGTCCAAGCCGCCATTTCCTTGTCTGGTGCTGCAATGTGCATCAGAAAGGTGTGCTCAGAGAAACTATTTATTTCTTGCTAAAATCTTGCAGCTACCTTTACCTGGTTCTCTGAGATTGCCTGACTCCCTGAGCAGTTGCCAGTTGCTGGAACTGACATGGGAAAAAGTGTAAATGGGAACTGAACCACAGAGTATTGGGAGAGAGAGATCAAAATCTCTCCAATGCTGATTTTAATGTGAACCATGGAAAGCATTTATGGCATTTGATTGACAATAGGCTCTTATATTGATTTTTAACTATAACTCATCTAAGTTGGGGAAATACATCACCACATTTCAGACAAATCGTCTCTAGAAGGATCTACATTTCTCATTTACACCCCAGTTACATCTTAAGGAAATAAATCTTATGTCTAGGTGTTGATTATGCCATTTAGACACTATGTGGGTGGTGCAGAACAGATGGACTAGATCTTGTGGTAATAATTATGTCTTTTGCTAAAAAGGAAGTTATAGTTTATTGGTAACATATCTCGTCTGACAAACGCTAGATGAGAAGTAGCGACTCAATGGAGGAAAAGAACAGTCTTTTTAGTAGTGATGATCAACAAATGAACATGTAGCAGACAACAGAAATAGGAAACATTTTACAAAGTCTGGGTTTCATTTGTTCATTACTCAGAGAAACAAACTTCAACTATCAAACCAGTTTCCTTAGCGTGTCTTTACTTACTAGAGAAGGGCTAAAATTAACCTCCTCCACACACCAGCTCTGAATCTCTCATTTTTGTATTTCAAGACCATCTGTTCTTTATAAGCGACAGCAAAAATTTGAATATTGAAGAATTGGCTCCCCCTAATGGACTATGATCATGGAACACTGGAAAAAATGGCAAGCTACTTTCAAGGAGAAACTATCATTAAATAAAGACATTGCTATATTTCCTTCTAATGAAATCATCCCTTATTTCAATCCTAACTACTTTGCCCCTCTACTAATGTGAGCAGTAAAATATGCTTTTAAACAGTTATCCTCAATTAAGAATTTTTTGAGAAAATAGCAACTGGGATTATAATAGAAAATTGCATGGTTACTGAGTAGTTACTCACCCTAGCATAGTTGAAGCTGGAGCTAAAATGCAGTACGTAAATACTGTTCTAGTATATTCATTGACATTCACCA
Source organism: Chelonoidis abingdonii (assembly GCF_003597395.2). Lineage (NCBI taxonomy): Eukaryota > Metazoa > Chordata > Testudines > Testudinidae > Chelonoidis > Chelonoidis abingdonii. The sequence continues at coordinate 252,276,807 of NC_133770.1, read as the reverse complement.
AAACAAAATTCATGCTGGCTTAACAATGACCCAGAAGGACTGCAGCTGCTGTCAGCAGAAGTCCACTCACTATACAAGTTCATCTTTATCCCAAATAATTAAAGTTACAATAAATTAACTTGCTCCCAAAGATGACATGTGATGGATGGATCACAGCTGCACTGCAGAAGCAACAGACTCATGCTGAGAGAAAGGATGTGCAGGCTGCTCTAGGATCCACAGCTCTCTAATTTGCAGAACAGCACTGCAGTCAGTTTTCTAGGGGTGGAAAGTGGATGGAGAACGGTTGTGTCTGAGGAGACAGGTGTAAGTATGAGTCTAAGGGCTGCAGTTGACTTGGCCCTTGGGGAAGGCTAGCCCCTAGCCCCTCCCCTTCTGTCTGTCCCTGCCAGCAAGTATATGGGATCTTGGGGAGCAATTACCACACAGGTGGGGTGCAAAATAAACTTTATTAAGAAAATGCAAAAAAAAGGGAAAATTCAATAGTGAGGGGTATGGGATTTGTTAAGGTAGACAATTGGGGAGGGGTTTCTTTTAG
>NC_133770.1:252273526-252275236 GCF_003597395.2 Chelonoidis abingdonii | reverse complement strand
GTGGTTAAGTCTGTCTTCCTGCTGCCCCCCGAGCTCTCCAGTCACCCATACCCTCAGTCTCTCTGCTCTTTAAACCTGCCAGCTTGCCTGCCCTCTGTCTCCTAAGTTTGAATCTCCCTCTGCTCTCTGCTCACCTGCTCCTCTTCCCCCATCCCAACCTCATTCCTCTACCCTGTCTCTCTCTCTCTTTTTAAATCCCTATCTCCACACTCTCCTATTGCCCCAACCTCAGTTGTATTACTGAAGTCTAGCATCAAACCCCATTGATTACCCTTTTTGTCTCTAACACACCTCACATTTTACATTTATACCACTGTGACACACTTTTTCCTAGAGTTGGTTATTACCACATTTTCCCCATAACTGTTAGTGTGGCTATATGCTGCTGTGACACACTTTTACATAAAATTGTTAGCTACTGTTACATTTATACTTCAGTGTTAATTGGTTACCCACTGTATTGTACCCCACTGTATTGTACCCCATATTGAAACCCTATACTGTTTTGTAAACAACTTAACAGCCAGGGAGGGGAGGCCACAGGAGAACAAAAACAAAATGGAGTATGGGGACAGCTGTAAGAAACAAAATGGAATAGGGGGATAGCTGTAACAGACACTGTCTAAGGCTCCTTCCCTTCCCTCCCCTTTCTTTCTGTTCCCATCACCCGCAGGATCCTAGAGCACACCCCTCGCACCCCAGCTGCCAGCACCAGTGCCAGGCAGCTGGGCAGCATGGCCACAGCACCTCCCAGTCCTGGTGCACCAGGCAGCATGGCCCAGCACTAGACACTCCAATACCCTGTGGCAAACTGGCCAGCTCCAGCCAACTTGGGCCAGGGCAGAGCTGGAACTGAAGGAGGGGACCAGAGGGCGGAGCTTCTGTAGTGAACTGCTGCACACAGCCATGCAGTTTTCCCAATCCCTGCCTCCAGGGCACATCTCCAAATTCCCATGGGCAGCATGTGAACTGCTGGCTGGGGAAGGCTAGCTCCAAGCCCCTCCCCCTTCTGGTCGAGGCTTTGCCCCTTCCAACCCCTGACCAGAGCCCAGATACCCCCAAGGTTAGGCCACCAGCTCAATCCTGCCCCAGGTTAGGCCACCAGCCCCAAAGGAGTGCTGGGAGAACGAGTGGTGCATGGCACCCGCCTCTCCAGCTCTGGAGAGCGGGAACGTAGGTGGCTGCAGGCCCCCCAGCCCCAGAGTGCTGGGTAGGTGGGCAGCACACAGACGCAGCCTCCCAGTGCGCCGAGAAGGCAGGTGGCATGCAGCCCCAGCCTCCTCAACCTCAACTGGAGCACTGGGGGCTTGAGGATTGGAGCCGCATGCAGGGAATGGTGGTAAGCAGAGGGCAAGGCCACACTTAGCTCTTTGGGGAGGCACAGTGACCCACCACCCGTGCAAATTCCCACACTCACAGCATTGTCTCTTATAAGGGAATATCTCCAGATCAGTCTTTCATAAACATTTCTACAATCACTGCCTTCCAAATCCCTAGTAATTGCTTTCAAATGTTGGCACCTCTGGAAAACTCTCAGCCTGAGAGGATTATAGATTCATAGACTTTAAGGTCAGAAGGGACCGTTAGGATCATGTAGTCTGAGCTCCTGCACAATGCAGGCCACAGAATCTCACCCACTCACTCCTGTAATAAACCCTTAACCTATGTCTGAGCTACTGAAGTCCTCAAATCGTGGTTAAAGACTTCAAG
>NC_133770.1:252265275-252273064 GCF_003597395.2 Chelonoidis abingdonii | reverse complement strand
AGTCTCCTTTCATAAGACAGGTTTTCCATTCCTCGGATCATCCTAGTAGCCCTTCTCTGTACCTGTTCCAGTTTGAATTCATCCTTCTTAAACATGGGAGACCAGAACTGCACACAGTATTCCAGATGAGGTCTCATCAGTGCTTTGTATAATGGTACTAACACCTCCTCATCACTACTGGAAATACTTCGCCTGATGCTTCCTAAGACCACATTAACTTTTTTCACGGCAATATCACATTGGCAGCTCATAGTCATCCTGTGATCAACCAATACTCCGAGGTCCTTCTCCTCTGTTACTTCCAACTGATGAGTCTCCAGCTTGTAACAAAAATTCTTGTTATTAATCCCTAAGTAGATGACCTTGCACTTTTCACTATTAAATTTCATCCTATTACTATTACTCCAGTTTACAAGGTCATCCAGATCTTCCTGTATGATATCCCGGTCCTTCTCTGTATTGGCAATGCCTCCCAGCTTTGTGTCATCTGCAAACTTTATTAGCACACTCTCACTTTTTGTGCCAAGGTCAGTAATAAAAAGATTAAATAAGATTGGTCCCAAAGCTGATCCCTCAGGACCTCCACTAGTAACCTCCCTCTAGCCGGACAGTTCACATTTTAGTATGACCCATTGTTGTCTTCCCTTTAACCAGTTCCTTATCCATCTTTCAATTTTAATATTGATCCCCATCTTTTCCAATTTAACTAATAATTCCCCATGTGGAACCGTATCAAATGCCTTATTGAAATAGAGGTAAATTAGATCCACTTCTTTTCCTTTGTCTAAAAAAAAATCTGTTATCTTCTCAAAGAAGAAGATCTGGTTGGTTTGGCATGATCTACCATTTTGTAAAACCGTTGTATTTTGTCCCAATTACCATTGACCTCAATGTCCTTAAAATTAAATGTCTCTCTCCAGAAATAAATGCTCTGATTGCAGCACCTTTTCCTTCAGCTTCCAACAGGGAGCAGCAGCAACTTAACAATTGATTTCACCATATACACACAAACTGGAAGAATTATTTCCATTGATAATAATTGAAAATTACAGAGAGGCAAAAAAAATGCTGCTCAAGAACTTTGTTTGATTTAAGGATGTTTACTTCATATATTTTGACATGTTGACAATTTGTGTTTTAACAGTTATAAAGCTTTAACTTTTTGAATCTCAATGTCTACCATTAAATAATTATTGTCTGACCCCACCATAAGTGACAAAAATAACTAATTGCTTAAAAATATATCCATCAAAATTATAATTAAAAAGTTCTGAGCATAATTGAGTTATTTTCCCAAACCACTGGAGAATTCGGCCTAGAGTGTCTCAGTCATTTGCAATTAAGTGTCTCCAACATTTAGCAAAACAAGGAGTCCTTGTGGCACCTTAGAGACTAACAAATTTATTTGGGCATAAGATTTCATGTGCTAAAACCCACTTCATCAGATGCATGGAGTGGCAAATACAGTAAGCAGGTATAAATACACAGCACATGAAAAGATGGGAGTTGCTGTCATGGTACAAATCCCCACTCTGAACCTTAGCGTCCAAAAGATGGGTTACCAGCATGAATCCCTCTAAGCTTAATTACCAGCCTAGAACCTGTAGCGCTGCCACCAACCAGGAATTCCAGTGCCTGGTACACTCTGGTCCCCCCAAAACCTTGCCCGGGGAACCCCATGATCCAGGTCCTCTGGATCTTAACACAAGGAAAGTAAACCCTTTCCCCCACCGTTGCCTCTCCCAGGCTTCCCCTCCCTTGGTTACCCTGGAAGATCACTGTGATTCAAACTCCTTGAATCACAAAACAGAGAGGAAAATTCACCTTCCCCCCTCTTTCTCTTTCCCCTCCTAGACTCTTCCTGAGAGAGAAAGTAATCCTGACGCAGAAAGAAATTAGCCTCTCTCTCCCCCTTCCCTCCTTTCTCCCCACCAATTCCCTGGTGAATCCAGACCCAGTCCCCTGGGGTCTTACCAGAATAAAAAACAATCAGGTTCTTAAACAAGAAACTTTTAATTAAAGAGAGAAAAACAGTAAAAAATTATCTTTGTAAATTTAAGTTGGAATAGGTACAGAGTCTTTCAGCTATAGACACTGGGAATACCCTCCCAGCCTAAGTATACAAGTACAAATAAAAATCCTTCCAGCCAAATACACATTTGCAAATAAAGAAAACAAACATAAGCCTAACTCACCTTATCTACCTAGTACTCACTGTTCTGAACTTATAAGAGCCTGTATTGGAGAGAAACCTGGTTGCACGTCTGGTCACTCTCAGAACCCAGAGAGAACAACAACCAAAAACTAACAGCACACACAGAAACTTCCCTCCCTCAAGATTTGAAAGTATCCTGTCCCCTGATTGATTCTCTGGTCAGGTGACAGCCAGGCTGACTGAACTTGTTAACCCTTTACAGTCAAAAGAGATATAAAGTACTTCTGTTCTATTAACTTCTACTATTTAGTTATGACAGTTGCCTTACCAAGTGTATGGGGGGTCAGTGCTAATAAGCCAATTCAATTAGGGTGGAAGTGGCATATTCTCAACAATTGACAAGAACGGGTGAATACCCAGGGAGGGAAAAATCACTTTTGTAGTGCTAATGAAGCCAATGCAATCAAGGTGGCCCATTTCAAACAGTTGACAAGAATGTGTGAGTATCAGCAGAGGGAAATTAGTTTTTGTAGTGACCCATCCACTTCCTGTATTTATTCTGGCCTAATTTGATGGTGTCCAGTTTGCAAATTAATTCCAGTTCTGCAGTTTCTCTTTTGAGTCTATTTTTGAAGTTTTTTGTTGAAGAATTGCCACTTTTAAGTCTGTTATTGAGTGTCCAGTGAGATTGAAGTGCTCTCCTACTGGTTTTTGAATGTTATAATTCTTGATGTCTGATTTGTGTCCATTTATTCTTTTGCTTAGAGACTGTCCAGTTTGGCCAATGTACATGGCAAAAGGGCATTGCTGGCACAGGATGACATGTATCACATTGGTAGATGTGCAAGTGAACGAGTCCCTGATGGTGTGGCTGATATGGTTAGGTCCTATGATGATGTCCCTTGAATAGATATGAGGACAGAGTTGGCAAGAGGGTTTGTTGCAGTGATTGGTTCCTGGGTTAGTGTTTTTGTTGTGTGATGTGTAGTTGCTGGTGAGTATTTGCTTCAGGTTTGGGGGCTGTCTATAAGGGGGGCTTGGTATTCACCCTTTCTTGTAAACTGTTGCGAATAGGCCACTTCAACCTTAATTGAATTGGCTTATTATCTCTGACCCCCGACTTGGTAAGACACAGCACATGAAAAGATGGGAGTTGCATTTATACCTGCCTATTGTATTTTCCACTCCATGCATCTGTTGAAGTGGGTTTTAGCCCATGAAAGCTTATGCCCAAATAAATTTGTTAGTCTCTAAGGTGTCACAAGGACTCCTCTTTGTTATTGCTGAGACAGACTAACACGGCTACCACTCTGAAATCTAACATTTAGGCTAGACAAGGAGAGATAGGAACATCTTCTAGTTTCTACTTTGTTTCCATGACTTTTGTAACAATTGTGTAACAGTTCTAACCAGATGGGGAATCAGATCCCCTACTGCCTGATCACCCCAAGCGCCATTAACAGTAGTGAGGACTAGATTGGGCAAAAAGTGCAGTAGCAGGCCCTAGTGGGTAAGCACCAATTCCTTTCTATATGCGGTATCAGGGCCAGAATGGATAAAGCTTGATTGTTTTTAAATAAGATTTTTTAAATTTAAATTAAATAGATTTGGTTTTAAAAATAAGCCTATTTAAAATTAATTTTGAAATTATTACAACTCTGTTAAGTCTTATTTAAATTATATTAGATTATAATATGTTTAACATTTTAAAGTAGTATTAAGCAGTACATGTTTCTGATGTTTTAAACAAAGTCAAATCATTGAACTGGTGGAAGTCACTAGCTAAGCCTCCGGAACGAGAGGTTGTTGAAGTGCAGAGCCAGTTTTTGATGTCAGTAGCCTCTTCTGCAAGTGCATAGAGAATTTCTCATTTCAATTTATTCAGATAGTTCAGTTCAAGTTAATTCAAAATCTAAAAAAAATAAGTGAGAGTTGAAAAATTCATGAAAGTATGTTTTCACCTTCCAATCTCTGAATAAAATAAAACTGTGTGTGAGAGGATGAGATCTACAAGTTCTAAATTTTTGACAGATCTCGTGATCAGAAACAGTTAAATTCGCTAACTCCAAATAATACTTTTGTTTAATAAATTGGTTACTTTTAATTGCAATAGATGTTTTATAAATATTTTTCTTCTGTATCCAGCATACTTATGGTAGTTTTATTTAACTAAAAAATTAAAAATACTGTTTGTGGATTTTTAATTGAATTCTAAATTCTATCCTCAGAGAGCTTGACACAAATCAAATAAATATTAATCATATTATAAGAAATGCATCATTCACCATTTTTCTAACATACTAAAATGAATTAAGAATCTAAATATATGGAAAGGTATATAATTGCTTAAATACACGTGTAGAGATGTGGTCTCTCTGCTACATAGTGCATTGTCCTGGTCAGCACAAAGTACGAAATTCAGAGTTAAGGTTACAAGTCAACATGCTTTAAAAATTACCTACCAATGGTAATCCACTTTTCTTTAAGAAAATAACTAAAAAATGTTGAACAAAACAAAATACAATATTTAAATAAATGGTTTCCTATTTGCTGATTAAAATTGCACTTAAAGTCAGTGATTTTAATCAATCAACCCATCCTGCTCACATCTCTGTTCTCACATCTTATGTGCTTGTGATGACACGAATGGTCAGTCCCCTGGATTTACAGGTTCCCACCTTTGATTTATGTTGCAGACACTAACAGCTGGCAAAGATTGGGGCATCATTAAATATGGATGCAGGAGTTAAAGCCTTTCAACAGCACTTAAAGCAATAACTTACGATGAACTCTACAATGACATCAGAGGTTAGAATGGCTGCACAACATATCTGCGCAAATATCCAAAAGAAGGTCTGACTTTTAACCTTTTTAAAGGGAAATGGTAGAATCAGTTCATGCACCCAACATCACGTGAGAAATGCAATAACCAAAAAAAGAGACCAGTGCGTTTTAAGAAGTGTTAGGGATAAAACTGGAAAAAAGGAAATCAAATCTTAACTGTGTGGTACAGAGCAGCAGACTGAAAGTATAGCTTATTCCTGGCTATGAACCCTAATTATCCAAATGTTCCTGCACATGAGTGACTTTATGCGCATGAATAGTCCCACTGAATTCAATGGAAAGCGTATTCATGCCATCTGCTGTGCTCAGAGTAAATTAACATCATCATTTGCAATTCAGCAAAACAAAGTTTATCCCTTTCCTTAAGATGTATGCAACCGTACCAGTCAAACTTCTTTTGGTACAAACTGCTTAAGACTGAGTTTTGGTAATAGACTAGAATTATCAACTAGTGAGGATTTGTTTATTCTTTCAGTTTATAAAATGCACCTTTAAGCAGGGACAGCAGAACCAGAAGGAACTTTTTTGGGGGGAGAAGGCTAGCACTCCCACAATAGAAATGTTTTCTTGGCTCCATCCCCCGACAAATTCCCGCATACACCGTGTGTGTGTGTATGTGTGTGTGTGTGTGTGTAGGCGAGAGTAGGACCCAGAGGGGTTGGAATGGCTGTCTTAGGGCCCAGAATTAGACTAGGGAGTAGATGACAGGACTTGGAGGTTCTGGAACAGGCCCAGGAGCAGGAAGGAATTCCCCAGGACTCTCCTGTCCACCCTCATCCCTCACTGAGTCTAAAGTATCTCCCTTCGCTCCCTCTCCTATCCATGTATCTCCCCATTTGCAGGGAGCTTCCTCCCTGTCTTTATGCACAAAGAATCATAAAGATGTAGGGCTGGAAGGGACCTTGACAGGTCATCCTCCCACACTGAGACAGGACCAAGTAAATCTAGACTACCTGTGACAGATGTTTGTCTAACCTGTTCTTAAAACTTCTGATGACTGGAATATCCACAACCTCCTTTGGAAACCTATTCCAGATCTTAACTATCCTTATGATTAGCAAGTTTTTTCTTAATATCTAACCTAAATCTCCTTGCTGCACATTAAGGCCATTACTTCTTGTCCTATGTTTGCAGGACCACCATCTTTATAACTGCAACAAAGAGACGTGTGGCACCTCATAGACTAACAGATGTATTGGAGCATGAGATTTCGTGGGTGAATACCCACTTTGTCAGATGCATGCCTGTTATAAGGCCTTTATAACAGCCCTTAATGCATTTGAAGACTCTTATCATGTTCCCTACTCAGTCTTCGTATCTCAGGACTAAACATGTCTGATTTTGTTTTACTTGTCATAGGTTCTCTAACCTTTTATCATTTTTGTTCTTCTCCTCTGAACTCTCTTCAATTTGTCCATGTAAAAAAGTGCACTCACCTCTGATGTGCTTCCTTGTGGCTTGGTGTGGCATGGCAGGCTCTTTTCCCATATGACACACCCTGCTGACTGCTACTCTGACCCAGTGGTTGTCTCTTTTCCTGTAACTCAGCCTCCATCCAGGTCACAGTTCAATACTACCACTTTTGGGGTCACAAAGACCAATCAATTAGTCCAAAATCCTTATAAAAAAGGTTCTTCAGCCCTAACTCAAGGCACCAGGATCTTCACTCCCTTCTCTCAGGACTTTCTCACTCTTGTCCCCTTCTCAGGGCCTTAGACCTCATACCAGGAGTTGCTAGGAAAACTCAGGCCCTCCCACTCAACTGGGTTCCTGTCCAGGGATGCCAGTACAGGCAAGTGAGATTTACTTCACCAGACCTCTTGTTGCCACATTCCAGGTCTTCTTCCTACCCAACCTTTCTCAGGCCTTGTCCCACACAACCTCTCTAGGTTCACCCTTCTTTTAGCACCAGGACTCTCAGGGCCTTCCCCTGTAATCCCCCAACAAAAATCCCAAACCAACAAGTATAAACTTCTGTCCTCCTGGGACTTGACCTTTCATATCTCTCTAGTTTCTCCTACTCTACTCACCAGTTAAATGCCTCCCAAGGGTCTTTGCCAGGGCACATCCACAGATTATACTCCACCCCAGTGAATACTCTGTGTCTCTCCTATCTGTTTGCTAGTCTTGACTACTCAGGCAAGGATCTCAGGGTTTACTTTCCCTGGAGCTTCCTCCTTGACCCTCCCAGAGGGTCTAATCCAAGAGAGTGACTATACAGTGCCTTTCTCTCTTCTCTACAACTTATTCAATTTAAATTAACCACCTAGCTCTTCTCCCAGCTGGGACTCATCTTTAATTAAGCCTGACCCACTCTTCAGGTGCAGCTAGGTAGCATAATTGACTCTCAGGACCACATTAACACTTTCAGAGACTGTGTGGGGGTACACACCTTATCACAGTTCACATCTTTCTAAAACTGTGCTACTGTAGCAGGGTGCTGGTGCAAAAGCACCTAATTAGCCCCTGCTCAGTCAGCTCCAATCAGGGGAAGCAGATTGGGGCTGATGGAAAAGGCTTGATGGCCTGACAAGCCAAGGGCTAACAAGGCTGGGAGGGGGGCAGAAAGCAGGGGACATTCAGGGAGAAGTTAGTTAGTTAGTCGGTCAGTCAGTCAGTGAGGGAACTGGAGGTGTCATAAACAGATAGCTAAGGGTTAATGTCTCTTTCACCTGGAAAGAGTTAACAAACAACACCTGACCAGAGGACCAATCAGGAAACAAGATACTTTCAACTCTCAAAGGGAGGGAAGCCTTTGTTTGTGGTTTTTGGGTTTGGCTTTGTTCTCTC
>NC_133770.1:252206164-252264932 GCF_003597395.2 Chelonoidis abingdonii | reverse complement strand
CTAGTGTGTGTAATATTTACATCTTGAACTTACTGAGATAATTCTTTACTTTTTCCTTTCTTTTATTAAAAGATTTCTTTTTAGAGAACCTGATTGATTTTTTTCTTGTTTCCCTTGTTTTATCCCAGGGGATTGGGATACTCACCAGGGCTGGTGGGGGAAGACAGGAGGGGGGAGAGATAGAATCTCTCTCTGTTTTCCTTGAATCTATTTGCCTCTTTGTGGAAGGGAAGGGACATGCTTCTCTGTATTGTGATTTAAAGAGGTTGGATCAGTAGCTCTCAGGATAGCCCAGGGAGGGAAAATCTGGGAGGGCGAAAGATGGGGGAATGGCTTATTTCTCCTGGTTTTAAGAATCCAAGGAGTTTGGGTTCTTGGGGTCCCCAGGGAAGGTTGGGGAGATCAGAGTGTACCAGGCACTGGAATTCCTGGTTGGTGGTAGTGCTATCAGATCTAAGCTGGTAAGTAAGCTTAGAGGTTTCATGCAGGTACCCAAATTTTGGATGCTAAGGTTCAGATTTGGGAATCATACCTTATGACAGGAGGCCTCCTAGCTGAAGGCTGACTTTGCCTGTAAAGGAGGTGACTAATCCGGTAAGGCTTGTATATAGACAGACACTGGTGGTGGGAGAACCTTATGTAAATAAAGACACAGGTGTTATACAACCCTAAAGCCTCTCTGAGCATTACTGGGGCAGCGAGTGGGACCCAGGCAGAAGGGCCAGTTGTGAACCCTGTTACAGATATCCATAGCTGAACACAGGACTCCAGCTGAAGCCTCACCAGTGTGAAGTACACTGGGACAATTACTGCCCAGATCTTACATACAACACTCCTTTTAGTACACTCCAGAATTATATTTGTCTTTTTTGCAAGCACATCACATTTTTGACTCATTTTCAGCTTGTGACCCACTATAACCCCAAAGTCTTTGAGTGCACAGCCAGTTGTTCCCTGTTTTTTAATTTCTGCATTTGCTTTTCCTTCCTAAGCATGGTATCTTGCACTTGCCTTTATTGAATTTCATCTTACTGAATTCAGACCAATTCTGTTTTATCAATTTTATCATGTTTTCAGACTAAGTTTCCAATTTATCACCATCATTTTGAATTCTAATTCTGCCCTTGAAATCCCTCCCAGCTTGGTGTCATCCACACATTTTATAAGTGTACTCTCTACACCATCATCCAAGCCATTAATAAAAGTACTGAGTAGCATCAAATCCAGAGTACACCCTGGCTGGACCCCACAAGTTACATCCTCCCAGTCTGATGGCAAACCACTGATAGCTACTCTTTGAACACAGTTTTTCATGTCCATGAACTTCAAAATTCAATAAGATCAGACATTGCTAATATCAAAACTAGTGACCAACTCTGCTATGTTCCCTGAATGCTGAAAAACACAGGCACTGAGGGTGAAATTCAACCAAATGGCACATAAAAGTGGCTTCCCACAGTTCATTATTTTATAGGGCCAACTGTATGTTAGCTGTATTTAATCCCAGTGCTGAAGCTCTGAGGATTTGGAGTGCAGAAGAAGAGGGTGCGTGGGAGGGATCTAAACTAAAGTTGAGCTAATAATTTATTTTTTTAGTTTGCTGGCTGAACCGAACATTCTGAAAAAAAATTGCTTCATTTGAACTGAAACTGAATATCCTCAGTCTTTTCTTATCAAAACGCAAGTGAACTTGACAAAGGTACAGCTGTTCCTCTACATTTGAGTGTCAAAATACAAGAGAATGCACTGTGCACCACAGATCCATCTGTTAATTGAAGATCAGCATAGCTGGCTATTCAGCGTCCTTGTATAGACCACTGAAAGCGTATGTTTATTTGGCATTTCTGTCTTTGCAACAGAAAACATACTGGCCTTATACAGTGATGGGTTAACGCTTTTTATTGATAGGGGTTAAGAGATTCAGTTTTGATTCCCTTCCCCACAAGGCCACTGCATGTAAAGGCAGGAAGTACAATCTTACTAAGTCAAGGGTGTTACTTTCAGCAAATGAATAAACATTAAGTGTATTCAGAGATCCACTGAACACTGTGTACAAGTTATGTGACAGCATTCAGAAAGTCACAGAGAAATGCACGACTGAGCCAAATTCAGTTGAATCAAAATGTTAGAATTGTCAAAGTGGTCAAGTGCTTGGGATACAAGAAGGGAAGGAGAGTCGCGTGGCTCATTTGAGAGAGATTATGTGGTCATGAATTATAAGATGAATGTTGCTCATAATATTGCAATACATGCCCACTGCAGAGCTGCAATGGAAGCCAAAGCTATCACACTTGAGGAAGCTTCTCCTGGGAATGACATACTCTACTTATATAAACATTCATGCAGCCTCACTGCCAATGAGAGAGGTCATTCACTTAGAATGGTCTACTCCAGTTCTGGTCAGATAATCAATATTGAAGCAAAGTGCACTGGAGTGAATATTTCAGCCAACTGCTGATGGTACCCCAACTTTCTTTGGACCCTGACATTAAGGTCACTGCCAAATTGACCTATTCTGCCCAAAATGATCCTTTCTTCACAATATCACTAATTAAATAAAGACAGATTCATGTTATTCTTATGAGACTTCCTTGGCTCATGCTGGCTTGTTCCACCCTAACCTTATTGAATGTTTGCTTGTTATATTGAATTGCACAACTACACAGATGTGTAATAGTGCATCTAAATAGATGCTAACAATGTGAAAATATATCCTGCATTATTCTATTACCCCTTCAGGTATGGGGTATGAGGACAGAAAAAGGTATTTTGCATTAGCACTAGTGATGGAAGTTCTGGACTTATTGGTTCCAAGAGACTTAATTAGCACAAAACAACCAGCTTTTCTTCAGGCTCATTGGAATCTATTACCTGACTTGACTTTCACCTCACAGGACTACTGAATATCATTCTATGTCCTCAGGTCAATGAAGCTGCTTATTCCATTCTTAAACTTTCAGGTTTGTGTGTTGCAAAGTACAGAGGCGAAGTAATGGCTAAGAGGAAATTTCAAAGTGACCCAACTGCGTTTCCTTGCAGGAAGCTAGAGTTCACATACAATGGCATTATTAGAAATGATGCAGATCAGTTCATAAAAGTTCAAGCAGAATACTTCTGAATATATGGTTAGGTAGGATCAAGTATAGTACATATCCAAACGAGAAGTAAATGTTATTAGGAATGAGGATTTTCTTGGAAGCAGAGGCCCCCAAATGATATCAGTGGGGGGCAAGGGCCAATTGGTGATAGTATCACATCTTTGAGATGTTACCAGGAGTCACAAAAAAACATTACTATATCTTCCAAGTCAAGCAAATAGCTAAGTGGGTTCGGTCCTACATTCTTCATCCATTTCTAATGGCTTTTGCTACCCTCTGCTGGAGGCCCTGCCCGAAGGAGAAAGTATCCTTTTGAGGAAAATAATGGCAGAGAAGTTAGACTTCCAGGAACTGCTTAGGGAGGCCTTACAGCATCAGCCATGGAAGGAACCATTGAGAACTGATCCTCCATCAGCTGGAAGAGGACAAAAGCCAATAAGGCCTGATGGCACTGTAAACTGGCCTGGCTACTTCATCCAAGAGGCAATTCTGTCTGAAGCTGGAGGAAGTATCTTTCCTATCTTAACTCCAAAAGCCAGCTTGTTCAGTCAAAGGCTGTTTTTGTTTACTTTGTGGAATGGAAAGCTCAAGTGGCCACCTTGAGTTGAATATCAGTTTGACTGCTGTAAAATTACAAGGAGTTTGTTTGTGAGATGCTCCACTGGCTCAGGTGAACCCATAACAGATGTATTATGGAAGTCATTGACAAGTCTTCCTGTTACATTTGTGTGTGTTATTTTCCCTGTCACCCAACATTAGAAATAAAACCAAAACCAGCATCTCTTATTTAAGAGTATTTATTAGTGTTGGTTGTCCTAAGACAGAAGTGGTGCAGTGAAGTGGTGAAGTGACTTCAAGTGCAGTCATGCAGTCCTGTTTCATTGCTTTTGTTACCGTAAGATAAGTCCAACGGCAAAGGAAGAGAACATAGTCAATTGCTTTTAGATATTGAATTAAAGTCTGCTCTCAGATACTTGCACACAAATGTCAGTGATCTCAGGATCAAATACATATGTGCATGAGGGCAAAATTTGGCCTTAAGACATGTAAGGAAAACGTTATAGTATTAAAAATGGAAGTGGAATAACTCTTAGGATGCTAAAGGGATTTCTACAGAATCTATCCACTTTCATCCATCAAGGCAGCCTATAAATTCTATACTCTTAGTTTGATCTAACATCTTGATTTCAATTTTCAAAATAAAACTGTACAATATTAACCTTTCAGTTTGTTAAAATCTTAAATTGCTTTAATTATCTATGGGAATTTAGTGAGTCTCTGTATGTTCTATATGAATACAAAGGCCAAAACTCTGCCCTCAGTTACGCACAGGAGTTCCCACTGGATTACATTAGAACAATCGATAATAGAATTTGACCCATATTGCCCATTTTAAATTCCAGATGACATTGTTTCTGTTAGTTGGAAACCTCTATGGTCTTGAAAAAGGTGAGCACTGAAGAACATAAGGATAGTGGGAAGATGCCTTTTCTAGCCATTAGTAATTATACATTTTTTTCCCTTAGAAATATCCAAAAAATACTACTGCTAAAGCTAACACAGTTGTTATTGAGATCCAAACACAGATTCCATATTTTCATGTTAAGGTTAGAATTTGCCTCGAGTAATTTTTGACCTCTCAGCATTAGATTAATTGATCCACGACATTTCATTACTCAGCATTTCAGAATCAGAAACACAGATCTGCCTCCAGAGGAAGAGCAGTAGAGAGCACAAAGCTAACTAGGCTTTGGGATGTAGAAATTTCCTCACTTGAAGACACCCAATTTAAGTACAGATTTTATTGGAAAGAGGCTTTCACCACCCTTCCCTTCAGAGGCTGAGGAGGGCGCCAGTTATCCACCATGGGGCGAGCAGGTTCTGTCTCAGCATTGATGGAAAGGCTACGGAGCTTTGCCATCTGCAAGGAAGCAAAATTAAAATGTCAATATGGAATTCACTTAGGGGCAAATCCAGGATGTAATGCCTAGACCAACTAGCTGGGCCAACCCCTGGGTGTTGGGCGGGAATGTCCCTACAAAGTCACAGGAGCAACTGCATGGAGACTACCACAGCCTAATGGCTGGAATAGCCTTTGGGGATCCTTACACAGTAAATCTCTGTAGCAGTGGATCCTCTGAACATGCCTGGCCTCTTCAAGAGGCATCTCCTCACATCCTTCCACTGAGGAGCTCTATGATGCACAAGGGATAGGCAGCCCTTGTGTGCCCCTTGTGCTGTGGAACTGCAATGGAAATTACCCTTCATGATCAGAGATGCAGGGTCAGCGTATAGAGGATGACAGAAATCATGGCGATAGCTTGCCTGCAGAGTACTTAGTTAATATTTTCAAAAGGCAGTGAAAAGTTCATGAGCTGGATTTTTAATCTGAAACATAATAACAAATCCATCATGGACCTCATGGCTCACTGTATCCTGTGTTCAGAATGTACGGCTGTCTTGTTAGGTTAGTGAAAAAGCAAGAGTGCTTTACCACGGTTTTGTTCCAATGAAGGAATGTAATTCTATTTTAGAGAACAAAGACGTGTTTTCCATTCCATGGGAAATCTGCCTGCTGCAGTATAAAAGGGAAATACACAGTGAGTAGCTGTACCAAAATGAAAAGCTCAGTTTGAAATTGCACTGGTGAATTATGACCTTTGATGACAGTGCTTTAGCCAGAACAATCGCTAGAGTGACTGGGTTATGCACTGAGGCTCTCATTAGGGCTGGGAGAGAAGAAATGTTTCCCCTAAACCCACAGAGCCACAGTGGCTGCAGTAACCCTCATGGCCAGTGTGCTACCATCTATGGGATAAAATGGCCTGGGGATCCATTGCCTAGATAACACAGCAACACACTATAAATAACAACAGGAAATAGATGGACAGACAGATACAGTGGATAGATTCAGTTCCACTCCTGCTTTCTCCAGCTCAGTCTTGCCCCCAGGCTGGTTGTGATGGGGTGCAGGGAGCACTGGTTTGCAGAGTTCTGTGACATGCAAGGGGTGTGGACCACTTATGCAGAGGACCCAGATCCTGTTCCCTCCCTTTCAGCACAAGAACTGCACCATTTTGTCCCAGCAATAGAGTCCCCAGAGGTTGCGGGGGAGGTGTCAGGATTTGGTCCTTTGTGAGATGCCCTTAGGGCTGGATTTTCCAACAAATCCTTTGCTTCAGTAGCAAGCTGAGGCAGACTATATCCTGCTGTGGTATAGTAGGAAGACCCAGTACTAGTGACAGCAATATTATTAAGTAGCATGCTGCCTCCTGCAATGCTTTGGATGGGTTAGAAGCAGGACCTTCAGTTTGTTTCTTTTTTGCTGAAAGAAATTAAAAATCCAGGGTTAACCTCTCTTTGTGTGATGCCACAAGCAGCATTTTCCAACTACTCTTGAGGACTTGATAATGTTCTCTGGCTCTGCACCCAAAGGCCCCTTGTAACCAGGCGTGACTCACCCCCACAGCACCTCCTGCTGGTCACGCCTGGGAATTAGCTCAAAACTTGCAGCTGGAACACCCTCTGCAGGCCGGTGTTCCACCTTCCAGCTTCTGCTACTGGCCCTGTGTCCCTCCCTGGACCCCAGTGCCCCTTTTACATGGGGTTCTGCCCCCCTGGCAGTAACCCCTTTCTCTTAGGAGTTTCCCCTCCCTGGGAACCCCCCACCCTCTCTCCCCACTTTGCTTCAGGGTCTTGGCTACTGCCAGTCATTGTCTAGCCCCACACCCTGGGGCAGACTGCAGTATCAGCCACTCATCATCAGCAAAGGGGTTTGGACCTGCTGCCTTGGCCTACCCATAAGTTGCACCCTACAACCCCAGTATCTCCTGGCCTAATTCTAGGCTGCAGCCTGGGGCTTTCCAGGTAGGGGCTCCCCAGCTCCTCTGCCTTTCCCTAGCACTGCTTTACCCTAGGTACCTGCTCTGGTTCTTGACAGCCAGGCCCTTCTCCCTCTACAGACAGAGGAAGACTCTCTGGGCTCCTGGCTTTTCTGTCCTTTTATAAGGGCCTGTGGCTCAGTTTGGGGCGTGGTCCCAGCTGCTGCCACTTCCCCCAATCAGCCCAGCTCAAAAGGCTGCTTGCTCCAGCCCCAGCCCCTTTCCTGGGCTGTTTTTAACCCCTTCAAGGCAGGAGCAGGGATCCACCCTGCTACAGCCCTACTTCCAACAGAACCCACCCCCGCACATTGGAGTGCACCAATGGGTGTTTGTATATGCATTTGCTGTAAAGTTCCATGCACACCAAGGGTGTTGTAGAAATAAGATAGTAACGAAGAGTGGATTGGGTAATGGCTCAGAGCCTAATGCGTATGGGGCGAGCACATCTTTCCAGGTGCACCAGTTGCACACTGGACAATTCAGCCCTCAGTGTCCCAGCCATACAGAAGGAGAACAATCTTGCCCTCTTTGGCAAAGGAATTAGCACTTACAACAATTACTGTCAGCAAGTCTGAATGTTAGCAGGTTTCTAGGATTAGAGATCTTTAAGGGTCTGATCCTGTGAACTTCTTTCAGGTGATGGTCACTTACATTGTCAGCTCTTTGGGGCAGGGCCTGTAATTTTGTTCAGTGTTCGTGCTGCTCCCAGCACAGTGGGGCCTTGGTCCATGCCTGGGACTCCTTGGCACTACTACAAATATCACCACTAATAATTCTGTCCATAAAGCAGCATAACCCCAAATAAACAACAAAGCACCAGCTACAAGTACTGATTATCCACTTTTTGAAATGATCAGGCTCTCTGGAGAAACCGATCGAGGTGCTTCCTTGCAGGTTACACACATGCCCTGCTGGCTACTGGGAGAACAATTAATGTCTTGCCTAAACCTGCTACTAGCAGCATTTAGAAGGAAGAGCACTATCTGAATATAGCAGTGATCAGAAACTCATCAGATGGAGTTGGATCAATGATTCAGCACGTAGAGTTTACATTCTAAATGAATTTCACACTAAGCTCAACCCTTAAAGTGGGGGGAGAAGAGGAAGTTGATATTTTTATTGCTGATGCAACACAGGGCTGTTCACTAATAGCTATGCCTTCATCAGAGTTCCAAATAAACCCGAACGTGATCCCCTGTAATGTAATAGCGGAGTCAGTAATGAGGCTCTAACCAGACTTGTGTTGAGCCAGGAAAGCTGACTAGAGCCAATTTGCATTTTGGATGCAAGGAGAAGCTTTCAAATATCTAATACCTTTGTATTTTGGTGTAAATAGGGAAAAATAGGGAAGTGACCTCCAGACCAGCTCTGTATTTGAATGAGCTATGTAAATGAAGTGATGAGCTATGTAAATATAGTCATGCAGGAGCTTGTGTTAGCTTTAACCTTTGGGAGTAAGGTTCAAGTCAGCCCTCAGTTCTAGTGATCTCACTATACTCCGCTTAGTCCATTTTTCATATAACAAGCAGCCACAAAAGTATCAGGTCAGAATTTGGAAATTAAATTGTGTGATATGCTAATACCAACTAGAATCTATATGAAGTGTCAAAGGCTTATTTGTACCATATAACACTGGCTTATTTGTATCATATAACAAAAGCACCTTGAGATTCTAGGATGAGAAGTTTTACATATGTGAATACGTATGTATAATCTAATACACACCTGTGTAATATGTCACTCACTGACTCCTAATTTTCGTTTTCCTAGTGAGTTAGAGTCTTAAAATTTGGGACACTCATACATTGTGAACCGCTGAGTAAAGGAACAATCCTAGATTAGAAAACTGATCTTTACACGTGAGATCACCAAAGGGATCATGGTAATTTTTATAAGATTTCTACCATTTAAGTGCTGGGGAAGTGGGGGTGGAAATGTACAAATATATTTATTTTTCCTCAAAGACCATCATCTTGGGTATGAAGCCTTCAGCTCAGAGAAATGAAGGTCACCCAAAGTTACCACTTCTGTCTACTAGAATTTAGTCAAGAAAATTTCCAGAAATATACCTTTTACATAGAAATTAATGCAAGTTTTTGAAATTTGGTTTAGTTCGGAAATGAAAACCAAACATTTAAAAATTCTGAGAAAGGGAATGGAGCACGGGCTTGGGACAGTCCCTTTGGGATGCTGCCCCGGGGCCACAGATCCTGAGGTGATATGTTTGTTGGGCTGTCTTGGAGCAGGGGACCATGGGCTTTTGAGGAGCTATAAACCTGCAAGCCAGGTCTCCCATTATCCCAGGCTCTCAGTTCCCAGTCAGCCCTCTAGGCAGGCTGCTGAGGAACTGGGATCTTCAGCACATGACCAGGCAGGTTGCCAAGAAGCCAGGCAGGCAGTCTGGCTGAAAACCAAGCAGGGTTTGAAACCTGTGAGACAGGCAGGATTCCATTGGAACCTTGCCTGGGTTCTGTCAAAACTGCATCAAAATTAAACCGTCTCTGCCATTTGTTTAGATTTCAACAAAATAGCAAATTCCAATAAAAAGTTTCTTTGCATTTTTTCCAACCAGCTTTAACTGAAGAACCCTTTAGAATTTAAATGGTTTAAACATACATAACTATAACTTTTGTTACATGCATCAAATGTTCTGATTTATCACAGTGCATAAGTATCTAGATTAGTTTCTTAAATTTTGATAAGCTTGTTGTATGAGCAGTGCAGGCTTGAGGTTTTGCAAATTTCCTATGTGAAGTAACATGTGTAGGGTGACCAGATGTCCTGATTTTATAGGGACAGTCCTGATATTTGGGGCTTTTTCCTATATAGGCTCCTATTACCCACCACCCCCGTCTCAATTTTTCACACTTGCTATCTGGTCACCCTATGTGTGTGAGTCACATCCAGCTCCATGTACTACAATCAGGGGTTAAAGTAAGGAAAGAGCAGACAGAGAGGAAAGGGAGAGCTACCACTCCTCCTTGGCTGATGCGGTGAGAACACCCCTTTTCTCTTTCAATCCACTGTACCCTGCCTCCATATAGTCCAAAACTCTCACATTCAGTTCATAGTCACCCCCTGCCTCCCCTGTGAGTGCCCCCAGACCCCAGCTGTTACAACTTCACTGATTTATGAAACTCCAAGTCTGGTGACTTGATTCCTCCCATGGACATGGCATAGGAAGCCAAGAAGAGGAACCAACAATTTTCCAAATGAAGATGATAGCTAGGGATTTCAGTCTCTACCGCTACCTGCTGGCACTAGAATTATATAGAGACTGGGACAGGGGTCTCCAACCAGGGCCGGCTCTAGCCATTTCACCGCCCCAATCATGGCGGCACGCCACAGGGGGCGCTCTGCCACTCGCTGGTCCTGCGGCTCCAGTGGATCTCCCGCAGACGTGGCTGTGGAGGGTCCACTGGTCCCGTGGCTCCAGTGGACCTCCCGCAGGTGTGCCTGCGGATGCTCCACTGGAGCCACGGGACCAGCGGACCCTCCGCATGCATGCCTGTGGGAGGTCCACTGGAGCCGCTTGCTACCCTCCCGGCAACCGGCAGTGCACCCCTCGCGGCATGCCACCCCAAGCATGTGCTTGGCGCTCTGTGGCCTGGAGCCAGCCCTGTCTCAAAAGCGGTGCCCACGGGCACCATGGTGCCCGTCAGGGCTTCTGAGTGTGCCCACGTACTGGCCGGCAGACAAGCATCCGCCAAAATGCCGACAACAAGTAGCAGCATCCAGAGGCATCACCGCTGAAATGCCGCCAAATGGGGTGCTTGTCAGCAACGACGCCTATTGACGTTGCCACTTGTTGGCGACATTTCAGCGGCGATGCCTATTGACATTGCCACTTGTCGGCAGCATTTTGGCGGATACTCATCCGTCGCCATGATCCTCTGTGGCTTGTCGTCTGGTGCCCACCAGATGAAAAAGACTGGGAACCACTGGACTGGGAAGTGGGGCTCGTGGGTTGGGTGGCTATATGTGGTGGCAGGCCCAGGGAAAGCTGGAGTTCTATGCAGCGCTTTTCAGAGTGCCAACGGTGTTCCTAATGAAGCCAGCTGAGTAGTTTCTAATAGAAGGGCCTAATCCTGAAATTCAACTTTCACTCTGTTTTAACTCAGTCTTTATTCATGAAATTTCCCACTGACTCCAATGGGAGTTTTCCTTATTGAAAGAATAAGGTCAGAATGGCGTGTAAATAACTCATCTCAAATTGTGAAAGAACCATGACAATAGGGAAGTTAATGTCTGGCTGAAGTTTACCTGGTCTGGGCTGACTTCAATAGGCTCCCTCAGAAGAATCCAGGTAATGCACTCTTCACAAGGAGGTGTAGTGAAGGAGCCATGGTAGGTCCAATAGTCCCGAGATTTAGGGAAAAGAATTGATGGATCAAAGTTTTGAAAAGGAGCCTCTTTCCCCTTAAATAAATGAAAGAGAAATCTCTATAATAACAATAATGGAGACACAAATCTTTCTTAAAGAGAGACCCAAGTTTCCATGGCATAATTAATGGACCATCCAGCATGATGTAACAGATTAACTTTCCCCTCCTTTCTAACATTTGTCCTACAATTTACTTTTCTAGAAATGACCACTAGCCCAAGGCTGAGATTTTCCATGTAAGTAAAATAAGATGCACTTTATCAAGGTGTCCATAGCTATAAATAAAGGATGAAACATCTGACAAACTCTTATCACCATAATGTATGTTCACCTAGCAATTATAATTGTGCATGAAATATTTATGCCCAAAATATTTTTGCACTAACTTGTCCTATACATAAATAAGTAGCCTTGTTGAGATTTATACTTTGCCAAGAAAAAATAAGTGTAACAAATGTAATTCAAGGAACCATGTATTTATTTGTATTTAATTCCCAGCCCATGCTCTTATCTTTCTCTGGTTTTCCTGAACTATTTAAATAGCTACACCCCACTTCTGCATTGCTTTGATGTATGCATGGTGGCTAGATTTCACTATCCAAAACTGAACATCTATGTGTCCCTTGTTACCAAAACAAGGTGTAAAATCTGACAAAGTTAGGGAATCTCAGATGCTATGTAACGGGGATAGCTTCACTTCTGTCTTTTTACAATATTAGCTCACTGTGTTCAATCGTCTGTTAACTTTCTCAAGAACTTTTGGTTACAGTAGTGAGGTGTCCCACATAGAGTTGTGTATGGGAGAAAGAAATGAATGGAGTGTTAAGGCTGTTGTCTCTGGCAGAGCAGAGAGGGAAAGAGAGGGTAATAAATGACTCAGGATTGGTTAATTAGGAAGAGGTAGAATTATGTAGGGATTAGAGGAGAAGAGAAAGAACTTTAAAGTTGAGGTGCTGGAGACAGGGAACCAGTGGAGGGATTCAGGACTTCACCTCACATGTCAGTTGCGCTACTCATGCACTTAAAGTTAAGCACAGACTTAAGTGCTTTGCTGAACTGGGGCCAGAGCACTCATCAACTTGCAGGACTGAGCTCTCTCAAATAGGTGGGTGACATGTCAATGTCAGATGTACAGTGAAGAGTGAATTTCTTTTAATAGAATTAGAATGGCCCAACATTGGTCACACACTAATATTTTTCGGAAACATCTAGTGGTTGCATTTACTTCCAGTGTTAAGTAAGTGGCCTGATGCTGTAATTCTTATGCAACTAAGCTCCCTTCTGTGGGAGTTATGCCTATATAAGGCTCTTAGGTAATTAATTAATTTGAAAAACAGTTTAGGATAGGATTTTCAGTGATATTTGTGCTAATATCAGTGAGGGCTGCTTGGCAACTGTGCATTTAAGGACTGATCAAAAGCCCATTGAAGTCAATGAGGGACCTTAGAGAAGTGAGAGGAGGAATTACATTTCTCCTTAAAGAAGAGAAGATATTCGGGATCATAGTCACCAGAATGCTCTGGTTGCTATGTGTTGTTGGAACAATGCAAAGCAGCCAGAGCAGACTAGCAAATCTGGCCTTCTGGTTCTTGCTACTGAAGCTACTCAGTTAACCTAATAAAGTAAAAGCTATTTTGTTACCTTTGTCTTAATATTATCTATTTCTTCAAGAATTCTCTTCATCTCTGGTTTGGGAGTTTTTCCTACCTGTAATGCAGAAAGCATAAATTGAACAGTAGATTTGCCAGCTGAATTTGTTCTCCTTCATATCTCACGACTGCATGAAAAATGCTACTTGACCCATCCCTCTGTCAATTAACATTCTCTGACCATTTTGTACTGAAAAACAACAAAACATTACTCCTGATGGAGGGAAAAAACACCCAGAACAATATAAGAATAAATTTCTTGATTTTTCGTTACAGTAGTGTTTGCTGAAACTACCAAAAAAGCTCAGTCATGCTCCAATTGAAGTGGCTAGTATAATTCCCACTGATTTGAGAGGGGACAGGGTGGGATGCAAAAGAAGAAATTCTGATGATTAGAACTAAATTGGTTTCACATCTCACACAATTTTTACTTATAACAAAAAGAAAATGTATTGTTTCTTTAGCATATAATATACAATTTGGTGATAATTTTCCTACCAAATGCATGCTTTAGCTCTTATGCAGTAACCTGACTCTATTACAGAATAAAACTACATGCTAAACTGAGTATGCAGGGAAAATAGAAGTGGAAAGCTGATAGCTTTACAAAGGATCTGACCTCACGTAAAGAAGTGTAAAGAAATACTATATTATGCCTTTTGATACTTCAGAAGAGGATAGGAGCACTCATCTCTGGAAGAACAGGTTACAACATGGTTCATATCACCAGTAATGTAAATTTGCCCTTCTTAAACTACCTCCTCTTGGCCCTCATTCTGCAGGCTTCACATAAACCAAATATCCATTGAAGTACGGCATCAGAGAAGACACCATGTCTCAGTCTAGAATCACTAGAACTGGATGAAATATCTTCAGTGAATAATTTATTTGCTGACAATGCAGTTTTGGTGACCCACAAGTACTTGTGAATTTGTGTCACATTTGCTGAATAGTTTTGACTGAACTGAAAAACTCAAAATGTTTTGATAGCATCAAAATGAAATACTGAAAAGTGTCTCAGCCCTCTAATATGTGAACCTTGCTGATGGTCAGATTCAATGTGCCTTTCCAGAGGTGTGGAGAACTGCACACTGCACCTGCTACTACTACATCTGCTAATAACCAATGCTCATTCTCATCATGGACACTAAAAACCAAATGAGAAAAAAAAATCATTACAGATGTAAAATATCTGAGGAATTTTCACTACTCAACTTCTATTCAACCCACTAGTTATTTCTACACTGCAATGTAAGCCCAGTGATAGTAGAATTCGAGTTAGCAGACCCTGGGATTGTTAACGTAGGTCTTGAGCACCTATATTCATTTGTAACCCCAGGATAGGAATCGTTGAACTCTGGGTCCCAACCTGGGGCTCCAATGTCTACATCAGTATGTGGGTACGAGTCCAACCACACACATTCCAGACTTTCCAGTGTCTTCCCAAAATGTGGCCACTCTAGCCCTTTGTTTGTGGTGCAGTGTGGGAAAACTTGACTGTCCCGAGGGCAAAGAAAGTCAGCCACTGTGATTGTGGAATACTTTTGGCAGACTCACAGAGCATAAGTCCAGTGGGGCTGCATCTACACTGAAAAAACAATAGGGTTTGAACTTGGGTCCCACTTTGAATCAGGCTCAGACCCTCCATCCAGGGATTCTGGGTCTGAGCCCTAGGTTGGCGCAATTTGTGTGTGGGGATTAGGATTGAGCATGAGATCAGACTCTGGGTTTATACTGCAGTGTAGACATACCAACTGAGTTTTTCCTGCTTAAAGACAGACTTGAGTAAGGACTTTGAGTTTGTGTCTATTAGTATTAGAGAAGTGCCTCAATCAAAATGCTGGATCTAATTCCAGAATTTGAAGACAGTTTGAATAAGGACCAAATCTAACCTTCATGGTGGGGTCCCATTTCTGCAATGGGCTGAACCAGTGTTGTACTAATGTTGTGTCAATATTTAAAAATGATAAACAGGACAACCCAGGTGATTATAGGCCTGTTAGCCTGACATTGATCCAGAGCAAAATAATGGAATAGCTAATATGGGACTTTATTAATCAAGACTTAAAGGAGGGTAATATAATTAAGACCATCAACATGGGTTTATGAAAAACTAACTTGATATCTTTTTGGATAATATTACAAGTTTGGTTGGTAAAAGTAATAGTGTTGATGTAACATTCTTAGACTTCTGCAAGGCATTTGACTTGGTTCCCTATGACAATTTGATTAAGATACTAAAATGATACAAAATCAACATGACACATAATAAATGGATTATAATCTGGCTAACTGACAGGTCTCAAAATGTAACGGAAAACAGAAAATCATCATCAAGTAGGTGTATTTCTAGTAGGGTCCTGCAGATATTAGTTCTTGGCCCCAGACTATTTAAAATTTGTATCAATGACCTGGAAGAAAACATAAAATCATCACTGACAAAATTTACCACTTGCACAGACACAGGGAGAGTGGAAAATAATGAAGAGGACAGGTCACTGATAAAGCATAATCTGGATGGCTTGCTAAATTGGCCACAAGCAAACAATATCCAAATGTAAAGTCATACATCTAGAAACAAAGAATGTAGGCCATGTTTACAGACTTTTACCCTGGGAAGCAGAGACTCTGAAAAATATTGGGGGGGCATGGTTGATAATCAGTTAAACAAGAGGGTGACTCTCTGGCCAAAAGGGCTAATGCAATCCTTAGGCATAAACAGGGCAATCACATGTAGTCAAAGGGAGGTTATATTACCGCTGAATTTAGCACTCATGAGACTGCTGCTAGAATACTGTGTCCAGTTCTGGTTTTCACAATTCAAGAAGGTTGTCGATGAATTGAAGAGGGTTCAGAGAAGAGCCACAAGAATGATTAAAGGATTGGAAAACTTGCTTTATAGTGATAGATTCAAGGAGCTCAATCTATTTAGTTTAACAAACAGAAAATGAAGAAGTGACTTGATTACAGGCTATAAGTACCTACATGGGGAACAAATATTTGAGAATGGGTTCCTCAGTCTAGCAGACAAAGGCACAACAAGTTCCAATGGTTAGAAGTTGAAGTCAGAGAAAATCAGACTAGAAATAATAAGGCATACATTTTTAACCATGAGGGTGATTAACCATTGAACAAACTTAGCAAAGGTTGTGGCAGATTCTCCATCACAGGCAATTTTAAAATCATGATTTGATTTTTTCCCTAAAATATATGTTCTAGTTCAAACAGGAATTATTTCAGGGAAGTCCTCTGGTCTGTGTTCCAAAGGAGGTGAGACTACATGATCATGCTGGTCCCTTCTGGGCTTAGAATCTATGAATAAAACTTGGACCTGAACACTGAGACGGTTTTTATCATGATCCCTAAACAAAATTAATGAGAAATCATTGCATATATTGCTGAGGTCAGATGAAAAGCTCTGTTGATGGGGGTGGCTGTGGGACAGGCTGCAATGAACAGTGGAAGAAGTGACCCTGGTTTTTAGCATGTTTTTGTCAGAATAAGATTAAGGCAGATTCTTTAAGAGAGATCTCTGTCATGGAAATCATTCAGTGAGTAACACTGCACAGCTGATTGCTACTGAGCAGACACCTGCTATTGATATTGCACCCAGAGAGGAGGAGAAAATGCACCCTGGGTTCCCTCACTCCCCATCAAAACATAGTCTCAGTATTATGGATGTAGCAAACAGATACAGACTGCAGATAAAATTACTCTTTTTCAGGTACATGTATGACACACACTACTGAACGTTACGGATGGTGCTAAATGTCTGCTTTATGGGTGTGAGTGCACTAAATTTCTATGGATCCAGGCCCAATATAATCCCAATGTATGTATTATTCTGAATATTATCCTCTAATGATATATTGCTGAGAAGTAAGTACAACAGGAACTTTTTTTCCTGCAATTAGCAGAAGAATACAGGTATGCAACAGTATAAAGAATGAACACTTCCAAACTTACTTTCAGAAAAATCCCCACAACGGCCACGCCATCAGGTTGTTTCAAAGCTCCAGCAAAATTACTGTATTTCGGATTCCAGTGTACCAAGTGAAGCTTGAACCAAAGAAACGTAAATGTTATAAATGCAATAAAAAGCCACCACAGGGCAAGTCCTGCATTCCTTGTGCATCCTGCTGAAAGAGTTTTGAATGCACAGTGAATGCAGAATTGGGTCCCCCAAAAGAAAATATGTATAAATATGTCCTATTGCTTCTACAGCTCTTCTACATGCTTCTGTTTTATGCAACAATTGCTTGTCAACTACTTTGGTTTTAAATGACGTATAAAAATTAGACTAGAGAGACTGCACAAAATAATATAAAACTTGCTTGAAATTGATCAAATAATGTAATTGAGGAGATGCTTACAAATGCATGTAACATGCACACATGCAATGCAGAAGTTATCCATTGATGTGTTTAATCTCAATTGTATTTTCGGGTTAAAGAAATTCTTTAAAAAAATTAAAATGTATTTGTGCTTTATAAACCATGGTACTGCAGTTCCTGCTCTACTTTCCATCCCACTCTCCTACACCAGTAGTGAATGGACCAGGTGACCCTGTAGATCTTTCTCATCTCTACTGTCTACAATATTAAAAGTTAAGGAAATTTTGCATAATGTTTTATTTATTCTTCCAGAGGACTGCTATCTATTTATTTAGCTTCTAATAACATGGCCATCACCATGGTATCTGAATAGATGCAGAATCTGGACATATCTTCATATTATACAAATATAGTATGACTTCATTCACAATGAGATTATCCAGCAGTTTCATTAAATTTAGCTAATGTACACTCATATTTTAAAGGTTTCAGAGTAGCAGCTGTGTTAATCTGTATCCGTAAAAAGAACAGGATCTTTTTACCTTCGGCACCTTTGAGACTAACAACTTTATTTCACCTTAAGCTTTCATGGGCTACAGCCCACTTCAAAAATAGCACTCTCCCTGACTGTAGCATATAATACATTGCTCTTTATTTACTCCTTTGTTGTTACTCGGATCATTGTCTAGGATAAAAGCAACATGGTCCAAACCTCCACTTGTATTTAGCAAAGCATTGTTCACTCCATATATTGTTTCTCCTCTGTGTAAAGGCCTAGGGGTTAAATCTGCAAACAAAGGCAAAGTAAAATACTTTTCTTGATGGAACTAAAAACAGAAGTTTGGGGGGACAGAATACTCCCACTCAATCCACTAGTAGTAACTGGGATAACCATGTAGCTGGACCATGGCTGATGCTACTAGGCAAAGGGAGGAAAGAGCAAAATCACCCGTAGCTCCCACACAAAGTTTTGGGCCAGGGGATCTACGATATGCATCTCATCTGCCACCATTTCTTCTTGATGGGATCTGGTGCAGAGCCATGGTATATCTCTGCACAATATGTACATGTGACATGTACGGGCTTTCAGAGTTGGAAAGAACACTAGCAGGCTGCTGCATGGCTCCTCATGGAGAGAAAACATGGTGTTTCCATGGTAGTTTGAGACTTACCCTTCCTCCCATGTAAGATGTGGAAAGAAGGCAGAGTTTGTTATTAATTTATTGCTATCAGAGCTTAAGCCCACACTGAACATACACTGGATCAAACTCAGCCATTAACTACGAGTTTAGCCCTTAGTAGTTTGTGTGTTCACACCAAAATAGCAGCAAATATTTATTTAAAAATTCTTGACAATACACTGAGAGATTTTTAAAAACAGATAGTTAGAATCTAAAGGATATTCTCCACCACATCAGTTTTCAACTAATTGACATATCCTTGTAATAAAAGACATGTCCTTGCATCTGAAAAAATAAATCCTGGAACTTTATTTTTATAAATAATTAAATGTATACAAAAACCTCCTAATGACCAATAAAGCCAGCAAAAAATGATATAATACGTTGGAGTAAAAATAAAATATGGCCACCAAAGTTATGTTTGCTGCAAAAATATCTCAGTGAAAATGGTGAATTTAAGGTTGGGGCATATTTACAAAAATTGACAGTTTTGGTAGGGGACAGGCAGGGGGTGGGGTGTATTTTTGTTATGAAAAGCTGTGTTTGTTGGCAGAAATGATTCACCCCAGGGCACATTTATGAATAGTCACAGCAATAACATATTTCATACAAAATCCATAAATACAAATAAATATTTGAAAAGGAAAGCGCCCAATTGCCCAATATGCTAGTATGTACAAAAACAGATCCCACCTCTGCTGCATATTTCACTCCATCTACAACGTGCTCAGAGCCATGGTCATCAGAGGAACCCCAATGGAAGTGAAACTGACGCAGCCTGTAGGGTCCTGGGAGTGGTCCACCTCGCACCACTGAAATTGACAATCCACATTAACATGTTAGTTACAGACCTTTTCAAAGAAGCTTTGATTCAAAAAGAGGTGTACACAATTACCACAGAGGAGTCCAAAATTTTGAAGGTGTTGAGCACCTACAGCAATTCCAGCTGATTTCAGTGGGAGTTCAGGGCACTCAGCACCTTGCAGGATTGGGCCTGTATCTACCTCTCACTGGGCTATATAGCACTATTTGATTTCAGAGCTATAGAAATGACCATGAATCTGGGTCAAACCACAGAATGGGATGTCAGTTGTAGAACAGATCTCATTCCCCTCATTGCAGAATGTATTACAGTTTGGGGAAGATGGGTGCTTAGGATGGCTCACCATTCGCCAGTGAATGTCCTGTTATGGAATTCACAATTTTATGCTGAAGATTTGATGAGAATCTTTGTGAAACTGACCTAGAGGAGCCACATAGTACTGCTGCTGGCCTAAAGGTGCCATACAAGCCCTGCCTATGATCCGGACCAGTAATGGCTTTTTAACCTCTGTTGCAAGCCGTGTTTACAGCGTAGTCTGTTATCTCTAAGGAAAGGTCTATTTCCTGAAGAAAGAGCAGAAGAAAAAGGTAAAAACAGATGAGCTAAAAAGTGGGTACTGAGCATTCAGACAAATCTTATTCTCTGAAAAAGTTCTGTATGTGTAATAACCATGGCAACATTATCACCAGCAGGGCCATAATAATAAGTCATTATTTTAAGCAATAGGAAGGTTTTAGTTTGTAGACCACAAAGAACAAGGTAAGTGTATTTTATGATATCATCATGAATTACATACTTTCCAACTATTAGCTTCGGTCTGATCTTTGCAGGCTCTGGGCATCCTCAATACCCATTGAGTTTCATGGAGGTTAAAAGTGCTCAAACAGCTTCTACAAGGGATCTGCACATCACAAGATTGGGTCTGTATGGTAAAGGCATACCAGGTAAAGACAATTACATCTCTGGATGGAGTAAGTCCATGCACAGCTCTTTTCTGAAATGTCCGAGAAAGAAAGTATCTGAAGGATACAGAAGGAGGCCATCTCCCTTTCAGGTGGTCTCTCAGACATGTAATACTGTAGGCAGTTTGTCAGTGGGATCAGTAGCAGCTGTTAAGGTTATCAATTCTCCACTAAAACAGATTTATAAAACCAGTTATCCTGTTTGAAGGTCAATGGGGTGCAACCTTGATTTTTTAAGTGCAGGTACCCTACCTCCACCAGTGTATCCTGCCCCACCAGTATCAATCCCCATCTCGGCAAATTTCTGTATAAAATGGCGTCCGCCGTGTGGTGTGACTTCGCATATACAGTGTGTGAGGTCAAAAAGTGTAGGAACACTGTTCACACACTTTTCTGCCCCACTACCTTACCTTGTTGTCACTTGTGAGTGATCACCAGTCATTGTTAATCCTTGCACCAGGTGAGGCTGTAAAACCTCATGCCAAAAAACTCATTGCTTCTCTCAACTGTAAATAGGGCTTAACTTAAGCGTAACTGATTTTGAACCAAAAAGACTATACTCTCAATGGGGGGGAAATCTTTTTTTTCCCTTTGTTTAGAAATAAGGTACAAACGCAAAAGCACATAATGCGAGTATAAATAGACTCTCTTTATAGACAGTCTCTGATGTAAATCCCTCTCTTCCATATTCCAATCAGGTAAAAATTGATTAAATCTATCAGCTATATCTTTCCCAAAAACTTGGTCCAAATTCCAATGGCTAAAAAATAAAGATGAAGTCCACAGAGGAGATATGGCTCAAAAGTAATAAAAAAAAAAAATCTTTATTTTGTTTCAGTTTATGGACTGGTACCAAATTCTTTGAAGCTGTCCTCTTCCTGAAGACGGAGAAATGAAAGGCGTGAGGCTTACTTTCAGTCAGAAAGGATGAAAAGATTAATTACAATGCATGTGATCTAAGGTTGGGAAAGAAGCGTATACACATCTCCCTTGATATAGTATTTGGGGATGAGGGGAAAACTATATGCTACTATTCCCCTCAAACAGAATTACCTGTTAAAATCAAAGGCAACTTGTTTTTATACATCATGGAATAATACCACATTATTTCCACTTGTGGAAAGTACCATCTTCTAGTACTCGAGATTCAAAACTGCCAAGCTGAACATTTCACATATGAAGATCATTTTATAAAGGTCCTGTCATCAAGCCAACGAGCTATGGACAATTTTCTGGAGATGTCACATCCCCCCCTGCTGCTGCTGTATCTCTCTGTGAGTAGGCCCAAAAGGAGACACAGCTAAGTCTGCGGTTTTCTTGACTAGCTTTGATTGCATTAGACCAAACTGGCTTTCAGGATCCTGCAACTATAACAAAAAAAGATGTCTACTCAATCCCTTCTGTCCAGAGACTTTCCAGTATACTTCTTTAAGCAGGACGGGACAGAGACTTCTGAATTTTATCATCCATGATCAGATGAAGCAGGACAGGAGGACAAGCTTTTTGGGTCATAGTTCTCCAAGACTGAAGAAATTCACCACCTTTGAGATATTTCTTCTTCCATGGTTCCTTCAATTTTAGGAAATGCAATTCTACCCCTCTGATGTACAAATACAACAGTAGGAGATATGTCTGTTTTGCAGATGCGTTTCTGATATTCCATTAGATTTTGTCCATAGAGGCTAAGTGATTTAGTAAAACATTCACATACCCACAATATTTATATTTAAGCTGTATTGATTCAGCTTGGGTGGTCAGCATTCCGAATTCTCTGATCCTACTTACTTCAGGGAAAACAGAGGCAACAGTACATATTTTGACAATGCTAGTAAAGGTCCCTTTTGACTATTTCTAGCTAAAGAGACAATATCACAAGGGTGTTTTTACCTTCTGTGTTTGATTTTGCCCACAAAACAAAATCCCTATTGTAGGATATGTTGGTTGCACTTGTCCCACCTGAAAGCAAGAATGTGATGGCATGCACCTGAAGTCCTCCAGAATGCAAAGATTCCCTGGCAGCAGGTATCTGATCATGGAGAATCCTTAACTTTGTGGAGTACTGGAGTGGGGAGAAACAGATGGAGAAGTTCTGTGCCTGTCCAAGGAATGGAGAATGCATCCTTCCCATATTTTTGCATGGGAATCTTCAGAATCTCAAAGTTTTGTGTATCTCATAGATGAGGAATTTTTCAGGGTCCTACAGCACTTCCTTCCAAAGAGAGGATTTACCACCACATTCTCTTACCCTGGAATATGTTGAGCAGTTAAAATTTCCAAATTTTATGTCCAGATTTTATGGATAGTGGTCATCCATTCTGATCTGGTTTCTACTAGTTCTAAGTAATAGACCAATCATAACATCTCCAATATTACTTTCCAAACAGTTCATGTTGCATTCTCATATTTTGCATGATTTTGCCTGCTGCTACATACTGAACAGAGGTTTTCATTGAGCTGTCCACAATGATGCCTAGGTTTTAATTTAGAACCCAATGATATGTATCAATAGACTCAAAGACTTTGAAGTCAGAAAGAACCATCATGATTATCTAGTCATATTGCTCTTTCCAAGTAAATTTCAAATGCCATCATGCTCTTTATTCTACTAGCTGTGTTAAGTTTCTCTGAAGTTTCTCACAGTCTTGTCTAGTCTCTGATAATTGAAATAGTTTTCTGCAAATTTTGTCACCTCATTGTTCACTCCCTCTTTTGGATTAAACAATCCTGGTCCTAGTACAGAGCCTTGGGGAACCCCACTAGTAACTTTTTGTTATTTTGAAAAATTGACCATTTGTTCCTATAGTTGTTTCCCATCTCTTAGCTAGAAAGACCCTTAAGGGGCCTTAACAGATATAGTGTGGGCAAATATGCCATATTAAGAACTCCTCTGACTTGCCACATTCAACATATTGTCTAAGAACCAGACCTTGAATGGACTCTATGATATCAGTGGGACTATTTGTGTGGGGAAAATTATCCCTGAATAAGGTTTGCACAATCTAGCCATATAAATATGTATGTATATACACACACACACTCACACATATACATAAATATATAAAAAATTCCCCTCTCACCCCTATGGGTGGTATGTGTCTTCCTCAACCTCGGGTCCTCTATCAGAGGCCTGGGAGTTTGAGGGTTCTGCGCAGTATCTTAGCTGTTCCTAGCACTGCACATCTTCTGGACAGAGAGCTCTGATGTTGTTCCTGGGATCTGTTGGAGCCACTCACCCAGCTTAGGAGTCACAGCCCCGAGTGCTCCTACCACCACTGGGACCACTTTGGCCTTCACTTTCCACATCCTCTCTAGTTCCTCTTTCAGGCCCTGGTACTTCTCCAGCTTCTCATATTCCTTCTTCCTGATGTTGCTGTCACTTGGCACTGCTATATCTATCACCACCGCTGTCTTCTGCTCCTTGTCTATTACCACGATGTCTGGTTGATTGGCCAGTACCTGCCTGTCCATCTGGATCTGGAAGTCCCCACAGAATCTTAGCCCTGCTATTCTCCACAACCTTCTGTGGAATCTTCCATCTGGTCTTGGGAGGGTCTAGCCCATAAGCTGTGCAGATGTTCCTGTACACAATGCCAGCCACTTGGTTGTGCCGTTCAGTGTATGCTGTTCCTGCCTGCATCTTACATCCTGCCACTATGGGTTGGACTGTCTCTGAGGCCTCTCTGCACAGTCTGCACCTTGGGTCCTCTCTAGTGTGGTAGACCCCTGCTTCAATGGATCTGGTGCTCAGTACCTGTTCCTGTGCTGCTATGATCAGTGCCTCAGTGCTGTCTTTGAGTCCAGCCCTTTCCAGCCACTGGTAGGATTTCCCAATGTCAGCCACCTCAGCTATCTGTCGATGGTACATCCCATGCAGGGTCTTGTCTTGCCATGGCACTTCTTCTGCTTGGTCTTCCTCCCATGTCTGCTGCTGCCTCAGGCATTCTCTCACAGCTCATCTTTGGGGGCCATCTTACTGATGTACTCCTGGATGTTCCGGGTTTCATCCAGGACAGTGGCTTTGACGCTCACCAAGCCCTGCCCGCCTTCTTTCCGGCTGGTATACAGTCTCTGGGTGTTGGACTTTGGGGTGGAAACCTCCGTGCATTGTGAGGAGCTTCCGGGTTTTCACATCGGCAGCCTCCATGTCCTCCTTTGGCCAGCTCACTATACCGGCAGGGTATCTGATGACTGGCAGGGCATATCCGTTGATGGCATGGATCTTGTTCTTCCCACTGAGCTGGCTCTTCAGGACCTGTCTTATCCTTTGGTGATACTTGGATGTTGCTGTCTTCCTTGCCTCCTCATCATGGTTTCCATGTGACTGTGGGACGCCAAGGTACTTGTAGCTGGTCTGTATATGTCTGCTATGTGGCCCGCTGGTAGTTCCACCCCATCAGTCTTGACTACCTTCCCTCTCTTCACTACCCATCCGGCCACACTTCTCCAGTCCGAATGACATCCCGATATCCTCACTGTAGATCCGCGTCAGGTGGATTAGTGAGTCGATGTCTCGTTCATTCTTAGCATACAGCTTGATGTCATCCATGTAGAGGAGGTGGCTGATGGTAGTTCCACTCTGAACCTGTACCCAGGTCCCTTGTGATTATCTGGCTGAGGGGGTTTAAGCCTACGCAAACAGCAGCGGGGACAGTGCATCACCTTGGTATATGCCACACTTGATGGCCACTTGTGCAAGCTGCCTTGAGTTGACTTCTAGTGTTGTTTCCATAGTCCCATTGAGTTCTTGAGGAAGGTCCTTAGTGTCCTGTTGACTTTGTATAGCGCCAGACATTCACAGATCCACGTGTGCGGCATTGAGTCGTAGGCTTTCCCTGGAAGGTTCAGAATAGTGGTACCATCAGCCCACCTCCTCTACATGCAGTACATCAAGCTGTATGCCTAAAATGAACGAGACATCGACCACTATCCACCTGACAGCGGATCTACAGTGAGGATATCAGGATGTCATCGGCAACTGGAGAATGTGGCCGATGGGTAGTGAAGAGAGGGAAGGTAGTCAAGACTGATGGGGTGGAACTACCAGCGGCCACATAGCAGACATATACTAGACCAGCTACAAG
Organism: Chelonoidis abingdonii; assembly: GCF_003597395.2. Taxonomy (NCBI): domain Eukaryota; kingdom Metazoa; phylum Chordata; order Testudines; family Testudinidae; genus Chelonoidis; species Chelonoidis abingdonii. The sequence goes on along the minus strand of NC_133770.1, from coordinate 252,239,539 downwards.
TACCTTGGCGTCCCACAGTCACATGGAAACCAATGAGGAGGAGCAGGAAGACAGCAACACCAAGTATCACAAAAAGGATAAGACAGGTCCTGAAAGAGCCAGCTCAGGGGAAGAACAAGATCCAATAGCCATCAAAGGATATGCCACTCTGCCAGTCATCAATATCTGCCGGTATAGGGTGAGCTGGCCAAAGGAGGACATGGAGGACTGACGATGTGAAACCCGTGAACTCCTCACAATGCACGGAGGTTTCCACCCCAGTCCAACACCAGAGCTGTATACCAGCCGGAAGAAGGCGGGCAGGGCTTGGTGAGCGTCAAAGCCCTGTCCTGGAGGAAACCCGGAACATCCAGGAGAAATCAGTAAGATGGCGGCCAAAGATGAGCTGTTGAGAGAATGCCTGAGCAGCAGCAGACATGGAGGAAGACCAAGCAGAAGAAGTGCCATGGCAAGACACGACCCGCATGGGATGTACCATCGACAGATAGCTGAGGTGGCTGACATTGGGAAATCCTACCAGTGGCTGGAAAGGGCTGGACTCAAGAACAGCACTGAGGCACTGATTCATAGCAGCACAGGAACAGGTACTGAGCACCAGATCCATTGAAGAGGGGTCTACCACACTAGAGAGGACCCAAGGTGCAGACTGTGCAGAGAGGCCTCAAGACAGTCCAACCCATAGTGGCAGGATGTAAGAGGCAGCAGGAAACCGCATACACCTGACCGGCACAACCAAGTGGCTGCATTGTGTACAGGTAAACATCTGCACAGCTTATGGGTAGACCCTCCCAATACCAGATGGAAAGATTCCACAGAAGGTTGTGGAGAATAGCAGGGCTAAGATTCTGTGGGACTTCGATCCAGATGGACAGGCAGGTACTGTGCCAATCAACCAGACATCGTGTAATAGACAAGGAGCAGAAGACAGCGGTGGTGATAGATAGCAGTGCCAAGTGACAGCAACATCAGGAAGAAGGAATATGAGAAGCTGGAGAAAGTACCAGGGCCTTGAAAGAGGAACTAGAGAGGATGTGGAAAGTGAAGGCCAAAGTGTCCCAGTGGGGTAGGAGCACTCGGGGCTGTGACTCCTAAGCTGGTTAGTGGCTCAACAGATCAGGAACAACATCAGAGCTCTCTAAGTCCAAGAAGAGTTTGTTCCAGTAGCCCACTTATCGTCAGATTGTCCTGGTTCCTCAGCATCTGGCGCAGACCATGTTAATCCAGGCAACGTCCAAGCCAGCATGACTCTCCTAGTTCGTGTCACTGTCATATTTGAGGTAGGCAGGTGAAGCGTTAGGGGGTCTTTTGCCCAAGGACCCCTACTGGAAAGTTGGGTACCAACTGGGATTTGAACTCCAGTCTCTTGTATCAAAGGGTGGCGCGCTTAACCACTCCACTATCCAGTTGCTATATATATATATATATATTTCTTCACTCCCAGAGGCTTTGAAAGATGAATAACTAATCCTGACCCCATGATAAACATGCTCATAGCAACACGTAGACCAAACACCATTACCTTCACTGATACAAATTGCCAGCAGAGCCTTGAAATTTCCCAGAAGTTTGGATGCATAGGAATGACGACAACGATTGTGTTTAAATCTCTTATTTCATCAAAAGTACCCCATTTTTAAACCATGAATTTAAAGTCTTTCCAGCTGACCATGCTAAATGGATGGGAACTCATAAAACACTGCAAGGACTTTGAATGTAAGATTGAATGATATCTCCTAGCTGACATAGGAACCATGAAAACAGAGTTTACCCAGCCACCATGAGAGTTTTCCCTTGGCAGTACTTCAAAGCTATGAGACACTGGGCCTTCTATTATTTTTTCTACTAAGACTAGGTGTCACAGGGCAAGTATGCCCTGTCCCTGTCACAGCTCTGCAGTTAAGTCCGCCTGCCTGCCCTTAGCCTCAGGGCAGAACGTCCCAATGGCCAGAGTCAATGTGGTTGCCCTTGTCATCAGGGCAGTGTGGCCTAATGTTCCAGAGTCAATATGATCACCCTTGCTGTCAGGGCAGTGCGGCTTAATGGCCAGAGTCAATATAATCGCCCTCTCAGGCCATATAGCCTAATGGCCACAGCCAGTATGGCTGACCTCCTCAGCATGGTTGTGCAGCCTTGTAGCAAGAGTCAATACAATCACCCTCTTGCTCAGGCTGTATGGCCTACTGGCCAGAGTCAGTACAATTTTCCTCTCTCTTGGGCTGTATGGATGACTTTCTCAGCACAGTTGTGTGGCCTGGTGGTCAGAGTCAATAAGGTTGCCCTCCTTAGCAGGGTTATGTGGCCTAATGGGCAGAGTTGAGAAAGTGGACTGCCACCTGGGGTGGGGGAGGGGTGGTTGGCAGCCACGGTAGGGGGATCTGGGCCCTCCCTCTTCACCGGTTCCTGGCCCAGGGCCTTGGTAGGGGCAAGTGTGCATGCCACTGAGTCAGATGGGATTTGGCTGAAACATGCTGACTCAAAATCCAGTTCACTGTCCACAGTCAAGTTCCCCAGGCTACTTCCTACCATTCTCCCCAGTTCTGTGATCTGGATGTCTTTAAGATCTTTGTGTTCCTCAGCCTGTACTGCTTCTGGCAGCTCCAGCTTCCCATGGGCATCCACAGGTATCTAAGCATCTGCTTGGGTCTCAGCACCTCTGGCTCCCACAGTCTGGGGTTCCATCTGCTCCTGGGCTGGAGCCTGTGAGGTGTGTCCTTCCTCTCTGGCAGTCAGCCTACAATGAGCTGGGCTGCTCCCTTTTATACTGAAGCAGCAGATGGAGCATGCCCAGCAGGGGCGAGGAGGCATGGCTTCCTCTGCCCAGAGTGTGGGGTTAACCCCTTCTTGTCCAGAGCAGGGCAAGTATGCCCCACTACACTAGAGTAATAGCTCTAAGTTTATATATAAAATGGTCCCCCTGCACTGGATTAGAGCTGAACTATAATTTTAGCCTGTCTGGTGTCTATCACAGCATTAATAGGAGAAGACTGAACCTTTTCCAAGTTCAAACACAAAACCCTAGCATTCCTGCTTTTGAAAATGTCTGCAAGTGAAAGTTGAGTGGCTGCATTTAAAGGACTCTGCCAGTTTCAACCTCTTATTCTGTAAGTCAGGAAGAAAAATGTGCTTATCTTTCCCAGATCTCAAAAATTCGAGTTGGTGAATAGTCTTGCCTTGAGATGGAGCAGATAAGTGAAGCTTGAAAATTCTTTTACAGGTTGGATATTGCATCCTCTTGGTCTTCTTCCTGCTTGGCTTGAGATTGGCTATCCCAGCCAAAGAGCTGAAGATGTCTCCTCTGTTCTTAAACTTCACTATTACTGTGCCTTAGGAACACTGAATTGTCCATTTAGGGACCACAAGTGGTTTGGGCAGGACTTTTCCTACCCATGAGTTCTCTAATATTTGCTCTACATGGGCACTATTAACCCAGCAGTGAGTCTGGCCTGCTAGTTGGTCTAACGTATTAGGAAAAACTTTTTCACTAGGAGGGTGGTGAAGCACTGGAATGGGTTACCCAGGGAGGTGGTGGAATCTACTTTCCTAGAGGTTTTTAAGGTCAGGCTTGACAAAGCCCTGGCTGGGATGATTTAGTTGGGGATTGGTCCTGCTTTGAGCAGGGGGTTGGAGTAGATGACCTCCTGAGGTCCTTCCAACCCTGATATTCTGTAATTCTATGATTCTGTAATGGAGCCTACTCTTCCAAGAGAATGTCCCACTTTCCCATCTTCTGTACTAGCTCTGGGCAATCTCATTCAGTACAAGGACAGCCGGGGACCCACAATGTTCCTCTGCACCTCAGTGCACATAATCCACATAATTCCTTTGTCCCTAAGATTTGGATTTATTTTGTCCTAATGAGAAACACTTTTCCGGAAAATTAAAATTGGACAAACACCTCAGCTAAACTGAGGGTCTCCAAACAGTCTAGATTGAAATACCAACAATATCTCTCAGCTTCTTGTAATGGTCTCCAAGATGGGATTGCAGAAAATAGCAAGCAATGGCTTAATAATATAGCTCACAGACTTTCTCACGGTGTTTGGGCATCCAGCATTTTTGTTGGCGGAGATGTCCACTTCAAGAGTGCCTTACTCACTTTAAGCATTTAGTTGAGTGTTTGGCCTGATGTATCAGTTCTGGATTCTGGGAATTTCCCACTCTCCATTCTTCAGGAAGTAAAATTGTAGCCACATTGAGGGATCTACAGCAGTCAAAATGTGACTCCCTCAGTTTGCTGTTGCTTGGCTCAAGCAACATGGACTATGCCATTTGGGTGCATTTCTCTAGGAGTGAAACAGCCCAGGAGGGTTCAACGGAGAAAGTACTTGCAGCATTTTGGTCAGTGACTGGTTCGTATTCTGTGTATTTGTACATTGCCTAGCACAGTAGGACCCTGATCTTAGATATGGCCTTTGGGCTCCACGATAATAAATATTCAGTGAATAAGACAGTCCGAGATGCTTCCTGAAATTTAGTGTTCCCAGCACCTATTCAAAAGAGGCATCTGTCACAATGCAGGGCCTGTAACTGGGTGTGCAGAGACAGATGCCTGATAGAGTGGAGACTCTCCATTTCCTGCAGTCCTCATGGTTATCCACCATGGAGCTGTTTTCTGACTAGCAAGAGGCAGAGTTTGGATCAAAACAGTGCAGTTTTTCAGTCTTCAGTGAAGTCAGTGAGGCAGGCTTAGGCAGTGAAGGTTAATGTTGTGCAGGTGGATGCAACTAAGGTGAGCAGAGACTCCTCTGCGTGGTTTGTCTCACTGAGGGTCAGGTAACAAAAATCAGTTTGGCACAGAAGGTCAGCCCTGTTTATTATAGACATGAGGAGGTTTGTCCTTGCAAACATGTTTTAAAACACTTGCCTGTTGCCTGATCTACAAGGCCAGGTGATAACCCACAAGGGAACATAATGGGGCATTATTCCCTGAAATAGAAAATGTTGCTTTACAGGAAAACAAAGACACAATATTGTGAGCAAATGTTACAGCTCATTGTGTCAATGATACATTATAAAATCCATAAATAAATAAGCAATTGTGCAACAGTAGATATCAGTACACCCACAGTCATTGTGGCTAATTAAGTCAGGTAAACACTTTTCTGAAAGGTCTTCAATACATAGTTACATCATTGACATTTTAAAATGGAATTCTCTAAGTAACTGTTAAAAAGGAAAGATAACACTCAAAAGAAATAAGGGGTTTATTTATATGTGAATTTGGTGTTCTTTAGGAACAAATGGCACTGTCTGTGCAGAAGAATAAAGAGTGGGATTCTCACACCATTTTCCAGCACACATCAATCCTGACTTACTACATAAAACACCCTAGTCTTTCAGTTCTGGGCCTGTTTTGAGCAGACACTGGTATAAAATAAGCTCCCAAATTCATTTTCATGTTTGACCTAAAGCAAGAATGCAGCCCATGACTCTGGAAGCAGAAAGCTGATAACTGAAACATCTATTACAGTTCCAGAAGACCGGGTCAGAAAAGCACTGAAGTTCTGACCTCCAGCAATATCATGGAGGTTCATAGTTAACATTAATACAATTCTTAATCCTCTTGTGCATAAGCACTGCTAGTCTCAAATTAGTGCTAAATATCAGACATGCTGGAATATCATGGGATAAAAGATGTGCTAAACACAAAGTGAAAGGCTTAACTTTGCCATTTGTCTTTAGCTGACATGTGCCATATCCACTGGCGTACATAAGGAAAGCATTGTATTGGGCTTTAGCTGTGTAATTCTTGTAAGTCTTATTGACTTCAGTAATCCATAAATAAATCATCATAAATAATTTGCAGTTATATAAAGCCTTTTATAAAAGAACCTTGAAGTGCTATGCAAACATAAGTATTTACCTGTAATTACTAGGAGCCCTAGTCAAAGACCTGGCTAAGCACTGTACAAACTCAGAACAAAAAGACAGTCCCTGCCCCAAGGAGTTTTCAATCCAAGTATGACAAGAGACAATAGATATATGCAGACAGAAGAGGGAATACAAGGAAATCAAGAAACAATATTGGTGATGGGCAGTGGTGTCAGCATACCAGCAGACTAACCGGTGTCAAGTTTTTGGTAGTCATCACATAAAAGAAGAGTTTGGAGTAGTGTTTTGAAGGCAGATAAAGAATTAGCTTTGCGAATGTTTATGGGGAGCGCCTATTAAGCATGAGGGACAGCATGGGAAAAAGTATGAAGGTGCTTGTTTAAAAACTAAACAACCAGGCAATGGAGGCTGGTGTCTCAGCCATTTGGTAGCAAGTATCGACAGCTTGATGATGAAAGAGAGATCATAGATGTTTGGCTGCGTGTGTGCGTTACCTCTGTGTGCCACCCCAGCCCTGCATAGACAGCTGGCATGGCAGACCTTGAGTGAACCGCCCAATGACCACAAGATCCGTTAAGGGGTGAAGGCACCTGGTCACATTTATTGTCAATGAAGCACGGTACTAGTATCCCGCAGATTCTACCAGACCACTAATATGTGTATGCCCATAACAATGGACCAACTCAGTGAATGGTGGGACTTTCCATTCCTCCTTAGGACAGAAAAAGATACTCCCTCTGAGATACATCTTTATACCCCAATACAAACAAGTTAGTACTGCCTCTCTGACATAGTTACTCTAGTTACTGCCCCCTGACGTGGCTAGTTACCACTTATCACATTATACCTGTTGGTTTGATCAAAACATCTCTATTACATACTGTCATCCTGACCTTATCAGTGTGTTCCTGTTATCCTTTGGGAATGTTTTTGAACCATATCAGGATGTTCTGGTACCACTTGATATTGGGATGTGTTTGCACTAGCACTTCTTAGCAATGTGTATTTCTGCAATATCAGCCCTGTTCTTGCTAGAGTCTGTGAACATGTCCTGCCTCATACCAGGTTTCTGATACAACGGTTTATGTCTCAGGCTTTCTTCTTACTACAACAGGTACAGTGGGATTAGGTCATGAAAGGCCTTGAAAGTTAAGACAACAAGATTTAATGAGATATAGAAGGAGGAGCCAGTGAAAGGATGCAAAGAGAGGGGAGACACCATTAAAGCAACAGACTGGGAAAATAATATTTTCTGCAGCATTCTGAATGGAAATGAACAGGGGAAGAATGCATTTGTAAAAGCCAGAGAGAAGGATGTTTCAGTAATCGAGACATGACATGATGAGAGCTTGGACAAGTGTTTTAGCTGTATGGATGGATAAGAAAGACTGCATGTTAGAGATGTTATGCAGGAAGAACTAGCAAGAGATTATATGAGCCTAGATATGAGGACCTAGACAGAGATCTGCATCAAAGATGGAGCTCAGGTTACATGTCTGAATGATTGGTATGTTGTTCACACTGATTAAGAAAGGAGGTAATAGGAAGGGCGGGAGATGAAGATTAGTAGCTGTGTTTTAGCCATGTTGAGTTTTTGCTAATGGCTATGAATCCATGAGATGTTAGAGAGACAGACCAAGACTTTAGTCTGGTCAGGAGAAGAGAAGAAGATCTGTGAATCATCAACACAGAGATGGTAGTTGAATTGGTGTTTATGGACGAGATTAACTAGGGATAAGATGTAGAAGGAGAAGAGACGAGGCCGAAGGACATAGCCCAGTGGAACAACCATAGAAAATTGGAAAGCAGATGAGAAGGATCCTCTGAAGAACCTCTATTTTACTTTTACTTATGGGGAAACTGAGACGAAGGCTAAGTGACTTATCTAAAGTCAGACAGCAAATCAGTGGCAGAGCTTCTAGCAGTTTCCTAGTTAGCAGCTAGACAATGCTATCTTCCTGTAATGTGAGGTGTGGGTCTAGAATAGATTGCAGCGCTTAAAAGGAATCTCTTTGGGTTTTTGGTTCTTTCTAACTTACAGATGGCTTTGTTTAACACACTAAATTTAAGTAGGATTACACCAAAATAAAAGCCAGGCTTAGGCTAGATTTTTCAGTTAGAAACAGAGTTTTTAATTATTATTTGTCCTCAATGTTTCTATCTCAGAAGCCAACAAATGAACATTCGTTCATCAAGAGTTGATAAATAAAATGTTCTTTGTGAAATGTCTGCATATACAATTTTTACTTTAAAATTCAGTTATCAGGTTTATGCATGGACTACTTCCAAAGAGAAACATGCCTCAAAAGGCTGTAATGTGGCAGTGGAATGTCCTGCATGAACACAGGGGAGGCTTGCAGGAAAGAGTGTCTGAACTGGGCAGCTCCATGCTCCTCTCCTGAAGCTGACAGAAAGTCAACAGCAGGAGGATGGGAGTGCAGATGGCCAGAGAATTTGCACATGAGGAGAGACACTGGTGCCTTCCTGGGGATGCTCCAACCTTGGAAGAATCAGGAAAGAAAACATATATAACCACTGCTGGAATACCATGTCCAGTTCTGGCATCCACAGTTCAAGAAGGATATTGTTAAATTGGAGAGGGTTCAGAGAAGAGGACTCAGAGAATGTTAAAGGATTAACAAACATGCCTTACAGTGATAGACTCCAGGAGCTAAATTTATTAAGATTAACAAACAGAAGGTTAAAGGGTGACTTGTCACAGTCTGTAGGTACCTACATGGGAAACAAATACTTGATAATGTGCTCTTCAATCTAGCAGAGAAAGCTATAACGTGATCAAATGGTTGAGAGTTGAAGCTAAACAAATTCAGATTGGAAATCAGGTGTAAATTGTAACAGTGAGGATGATTAACCATTGGAGCAATTTGCAAATGATCCTGGTGGATTCTCCCTCACTGACAATTTTTAAATCCAGACTGGATGTTTTTCTAAAAGAATTATTTTGGGGGTATTCTATAGCCTATGATAGACATGTTAGACTAGATGATCACAGTGGCCCTTTGGGCCTAGGAATCTATGAACCTGTGAATCTATGAGTACTACTGGAGACACACCTTCCACAGCTGCCTTTCTCTAGAAGTTTGGGCTTTTAAGATGCTGCTCAGAAACTGGAATGTTAGAAGTATTGCTGGGAGAGATGGCATAATGCAGGTGGGGTTCTAAAAGATGCATAATAAATGTACTTCATTACATGTTCCAGCATGGTCCTGAAATGTATGCCATAGTGAGCTCCATCACATACCATTTGTGTGTGACTATAAATGGTCACAGATATGGGCCTGGCCATATTTGCTGGAAACTTTAAGAAAATGGAACAATATCTAAATGTTGTGATTTGAACTTATTTATAGTGTAAATATTACATTATTGGGTAAAAATCCTGAAGTCTTCATTTATTATCATTGTTATTTAACATCTATATATTGTGCCATAGGTGTGTGTGGCAATTTACAGAGAGAATGAAGACCCAGCTCCTGCTCTAAGGCACTCAGAATGGAGGCTGAAGTCAATGGGAATAAGAACATCAGGATCTGTCTCATTATTCACTTTATTATACTCGGAATCCCATCCACAACTGCATATGCATCTGCATGTGCAAACACAGAACTGATAAGAAGAGACAGAGCAGTGTGAAATGAACATTTTTCTGCCTCTACAGTATTATAAAGTTCACCTTCTTTCACCAGTCACTTTTTCTGTCTCAGATCAGAATCAACAACTTAGTGAGCAATTAATCTGAGCAAAATTCAGACTGTCCCAAACATTTCTGCACTTCATGGGACCAAACATGGCATCAATACTATATATTGATTGTGGCTAGGCATTTCATATTTTACCTAAGGTTATTGTTAATTATTATCAATAGCATTTATTTGTATAACAGCATTGCCTATGGACTTCAGTAATGGATCAAAGCCTGGCAGTACTAGACACTGTACAAATACGTAAATAAAGAGCCCCGAAGAGTTTATAATCCAAATATATGATGAGAGACAATAACAAGTGGATGCAACATACAGATGGAGAGCAAAAGGAAAAATGAGACAAACATGATCAGGATGGTCAGCATAGTTATGGAGATCTTTCAATATACTCCAGCTACAGCTCTTTAATGATGCAACTTGATGTGGTGCAGCCAACAGTATCAATATGAAATTTCAGTGGTTAAATCAATAGATTTTAAATATTTCTAGCACTTGCTAAGCAGCATCGATAGGTATATCTAGTAAAAATTTATGGCCACTCTAACCCTTAAGAGCCACATAGTAAATATGCAGCATATTGCATGCAGTTGTAAAGTATTTGTGGGTGGACAGGTTAAAAAGAGTAATGATAACAGTGTTAATGGTTGCTTTAAAGAAGCTCATTTTAAGCTAAAATTTCTCAGACTTTTGTACCTGAGGTCTCATTTAGTAGAAATTTTATAGGCCTAATCCTGTAGTCCTAACAGGCAAAAATCTAATTATTGTCATTGTTTGAGCAAGGAGAGCAGGATTTGGGGTTTATCTATATAGCTACATTGCTTTATCGATTCCCTCAATTCCCCAGAATCGGGCCCCATGCTGAAGAGGGCCCCGCGTGCACACCTAAGGGGGTCCCGCTCTGATGGTCTTCAGCAGCATTTCGGTGGCAGGGGTCCGCTGTAGGGCTCTTCAGCAGCATTTCAGCAGTGTGGTCCATTCCGGGGGTCTTCAGTGGCATTTTGGCAGCAGGGGTTCTGCTCCAGGGGTCTTTGGCGGTATTTCAGCAGCGGGGGGTCCTTTGGTGCTGCGGAAGAACCAGAGCGGACCCCCCCGCCACTGAAGTGCCACCAAAGCCCCAGACCACCACTGAATATTCCAGTTGAGCCCTGCGGGTCTTAAAGCCAGCCCTGGCTGCCAGCCTGGGGTTCCTTGGGGGTCCCCAGGCCAGCAGTGGGTGCTGAGTGGGGCCAGCGGCCGGGACCCTGGCTAGGAACAGGGCAGCAGCCAGAACCCCAGAGCAGTGGTGGGCTGAACCGCTCAGCCCGCCACCGCGTGCCATCAAAAGTCAGCTTGCATGCCACCTTTGGCACGTGTGCCATAGGTTGCCAACCCCTGGTTTAGCCTTATGTACAAAGGAACTAAGGCTTTGACTAGCAACCCATCAGAAGCAATGATAAACAGTCTAAACCATTTAAAGATGGAAAGAGAGACACAGTGGGTGAGGTGTCTTCTATTGGTGAGAGAGACGAGCTTTTGTGCTTACACGGAGCTCTTCTGCTAAAGGTCAAATGGAACTCTGCAAGAAGACGGGTTCACCCTACCCATGAACTGAAACAAAAGACTGTTCTCAGTATAAGAGTGAGAGGCAGGGCACTCTGCAGCCAGTCACTGAGGAAAGCCCCAGAGGAGCAGGGGGTGTCTGTGAGTATTTGGATCCTGGTTTATCTGAAACCAGCCAGCTCTGGAAAGACAGATTTTTTTGCAGCGGGGGGGAGGGGGAGAAATCTACTTTATTAGCTAGGAAAGGTGAAGCAGGTTCACGTTTTATGTTTTGTTTTGTATTGTAACCACTTGTTTTCACCACTATCTCTTGTTTCCAGTTAAATTTTTATTCCTTCTTAAATATGCCCACTTTTGTTTTATCGTAAGCGCTCACCAAGTGCTATGAGTGATACAGAAATGGTGGTTTATGGTAAAACTGGTAACCTGGGGTACACTGTAACTTTGGGTGTAGAGGCTCTGGAATGCCTATGAGTAGCCAGTGCGAGGGGCTGGATATCACAGGGGAATGATTCAAGGGGCTTGGAGATTGGGGGTGCCTGTTGTTAACCTGCAAGGCGAAGTTAGGGCTGGCATGGCCCAGAGAAGGGTGCTTGGGGGCTGATAGGCTAATGGTATTAAGGAACTAACCCCCCAGCATGCACAAGAAAGGCTCCCCCTTGCTGGAGGTAGGGGGTAACTAGGTGACTTACAGTACATTGCTTTATCAAATATAGTATGATTACACTTTTCAGAAATGATGCTTTGCTTTTACACAGGCATTCCAGCTGTGTACCTCACATGTAAAATTCACTCCTCTCACAGAAAACCTGAATATCTGGGCTCCATGTAGGTGGAGTGCAGTGTGGCTGGGGGGGTGAAATCCAGCCTCCAGGGCCAAGATTCCATGTCTGTTGCAGCCCCTCCCTCCATCACCCCACCACCACCACCTGAGACTGCACCTAGGGGCTGCTATAGCAGTCACAGTCTCCCTGCCCCAGTTGTGTTGAGAATTGGGGCAAATGGACCCTCTCAAATGCAGATCATGGTCTATCCCTGTTCCATCCCTAATGTGGCCTTATGTGCTGGTCTGTTCAAGGCCAGTACAGAGATCCTTCAGCAGTAACGAATAAAGCAAAGCATAGGTTATCTTCCAAGCACTTTGCAACCATTAACTAATTCAGAAGAACTTCTTAAGATAAAACTAAAACTAACCTGATCTATCAAAAGTGTCATCAAACACAACTCTGCAGGTTCTCCCATTGTTCAGTATGGTCTTCGCTGCACCAGGATCATAACCAACAAACCAAGGTGGTAAAGAGGGGTCATACTGGACCTCTTTGGAATTGATTTCAATAGGTGACTGATGGTCTCCTTTGGCAATAGGGTAAAGTTTGTGCCAGTGCTCAGGTCCTAGGAAGAAATGCAAAGGAAAGTCATGAAAATCTCTTCCACTTAGGCATAAAAAGTTGACATTTGTTTAATACAAATACAAGCAATGTTACACATCATTCACACATCGCCTCGCAGCTGTGCCATTCACTGCGGACATTTTTCCTCCTTTTGGTTTTCAGACGGAGGCATCTGAAGCATTAGCCCTGACTCCTTCTAAGAAACTGTTTTTAGAGATGAACATGTTGCTTAGCCATAGGACAGCACCGCCCCTTACAGCTGGGGAGCTGCAGCCACCTGGATTGCTGCGCTCCAGGAGCTGTCCAGTATCCACTTCCCGGGTGAGGAGGAGATCGGACTGGGAACGCGGGTTGATCTGGCTGTAAAGTTGTGCCCAGATTTATTATCATGGAAGCAGAAGATGCAGGATCCAGGAGCCAGCCCCCACCTAGCCCAGCCCAGCCCCACTGCTTACAGCGTCTGCCAGACAAGCGGTGCAGGACAGATGCTGAGAGCGGAGACCGCACTGCCCCTCACTCACCGTTGTCACTGTCATAGCCCCACTGGGCCATGTTCTCTGTGCCGGGTCTCAGCGCTTTGTGCCTGGGCTGCTCTGGCCGCTCCTGCAGGACGGTGGCGCTGGCTCCACCAGGGGCTCTTATAGGCTCCCGCCAACTCCGTGCCCCCGTTGAGGCCGGTCGGGGTGGAGAGGGACAGAGGGGTGTGTGTCTGGCCGGTGCACAGGGGGCGGAGAGAGCGATCCCCTCCCCCACTAGTCCCCACCCGTCGCCTCTTCCCCGGGGGCTCCTGGGTCAGCCCAGGCAGCAGCTGGGCAATCAGACCAGCCTGGGGCGTGTCTATGCGCACCGAGGGCCCTACTTGCCAGCCCGGGGCAGCTCGCTCTGCCCCGCTTCCCTGCCCGTCTGGCTCCCACTTGGCAGGCTCATCCCCCGCAAAGCTAGTTCCCTGCCAGCGCCGCTTGCTGCAGCCCCGCGGGATCGTCAGTTCGTATTTGTAATTGAACGAGGGGTTTGTTTGATCCTTTGCCCACTCGGGAGGTGGGTCTGGGGAAGGGGGGGGCAGGTACAACTGATGCTGAGCGGTTCACACATTAACCAGACACTCTTCGTGCTGCCCTGCGCCGAGACATCAAAGGCCCCCGCTGACCATACTGACCCCGCTGCTCGATTTTTACTTGGAATTGCCCACGTGCGCTGCGAGGAGTGGGGTGAGAACCCTGGTCATGAATGGCGGCTCAGCGCGCTGGCGGTAACGTGCATCGCCCCCCAGGCTGGGTTAGTGCCGAGGACGAGATTTATCTTCATGGCTTCTTACTTCGGGGCGTTACACAAATCACTGCACAGAGCCGTGTGTAGGAAGAGCAGCGGCGGCTCCAGGCACTAGCGCGTGTCTGGGGCAGCAAGCCCCGGGGGGCAGCCTGCAAGTCCCTGCAAGGGCTGCAGTCAGACTGCCTTCCATGGCTTGCCTGCGGGAGGTCCGCCAGTCCCGCGTGCTTGGGGTGGCAAAAAAAGCTAGAGCTGCCCCTGGGGCAGAGAGACTGACTTATACTTAACTACATGTCTTATACCACTCCCTTGCAGCAGAAGGTGTTCACAAAAATGTCCATAGTGGCGGGTTTTGTTCTTCCAAGTTATTTAAATGTGTTGTGCATTGCAAACAGGGGACCGGGCTGGAATCTCTGTGGCATATTTAAATTTAAATTTCAAAAGTACAGCTCTCTTCCCTTGTACTCTAGTGACTCCAATCAATTTAAACCAGTACTACAAATAAATTACAATCTCAGTAAATGCATCAGTGGCAGTGCAGAGACCACATAATTCATTAGATGAGTTATGTCATTAAGATGCTGCCCTTGGCTGACTCAGACTGGTTTTAACTGATACCGTCTATTTCATGGTTCTTAGTCAATGTTTCATGTTTCACCATTAATTATTAAATGTTGTGCTCATTTTTTTAAAAAAGGCAATCCATTTCCAGCTAAGAATAGTCTGTTAGAGTCAGAGACAATCTAAATTTGTTCCTTATAGTGAACTTGTGGAAAAAATTCTGGAGGGAATTTGAGAACGGAAACAGACTTCTTGACAAAGCTACTGTCTCCTCCTGCATATGACATGGTAGAAATCATTTTCATTATGGAAGGATTTAAAAATATAGATAGGAAGCATAAACTGTTGGGGTTTCAATCTTGAAAAAAAAATCTTGCTTCCCACTCCTACCCTTGCTGTCAATGTGAATTGGTCAAATTCTTTGGCCAGGTTGAAAAAATGCAGAGTATTGATATGTTACATTGAGTAGACACCGTCACATCACTGCAGCTGTCTGACTGTGCAGGCTGACATAAAGAAGCTGCTCCATGCTAATAACTTCTCCATAGCATAAAATTTATGGTGCCACTGCTCATGTTTTATCGTGTTTGACAGCTGCTCCCATTCCTCTCTGGGTTCTGGTAGCAGGAGCAAAATGGCTATATGCAGCATGGAGATGGCTCCTGGAGAGCCAGTTTGCAACAGCAGAAGGGCCCAGATGGGAATAGTACCTCAAGGAGACACAATTTTTTCCCCACATTGTGTTGATCTTAATTCTGGGGTTAGAATTCCACAAGGGATGAGTTTGCTTTAATCCCTGCATAAACGCTACAGTGTCCGATTTGCTTCACAGCCTCCTGCACCAAGGCAACATTGGGAGTAAATATCCACTTTCCTAACCTTTTTAAAGGAGCTACTTTCTTTAAAGAGGAATCCTATTAAGTTGCAAAATCATTATGCTATATGAAGGCAGTCTCCAAGAACTTCCTTCCTTCCATTCTGACTGCACTAAGTAGTGAGTTACACACCAAATTGCATGCAAAACTCTAATCATACTTGTTGACTTGCATGCAGCCTGCAGGTGAGTTACATATGTGGGAAACACACAGCCTGACCCAGAGCTCCCAGGCGGGAGTTGATTTTCAAAGCTCCACTACAAGAATAACCAATTAACTCTTCCCCAGCATAGTACTGAAGTGGGGCATGAGTGAGGGCTGACAGGTTGAAGCTCAATCCATATGAGACATTATATTGGTAGGTCGAATGGCAGTGATATCATCTCCCTTGATTAAAGGTGTGTATTTGAAAATCCAGTTTGCAATTTTGCCATCCATGATCTGCACTGGTTACTTACTGGCTTCAAGGTGAAGTTCAAAGTATTATTTTTGACCTATAAAGCTCAAATGGTCTGATATCTGCCTACCAGGGAGACCCTGGTTTCCTCTTGCAATACTACTACACTATGATCAGTAGAGATGCCTAAGTTCAGAGTCTCTCCAACCTAAACTGGTGGGGAAGGGGGTTGCTGGCAGGTCATTCTTGCATCCAAGAATTTTAATCTCTAGACTGTTAATTTAGTCTCTAGACTGTTAATATTGATTTCCCATAACTCTTAGAACACAATGGAAGTTCCAGAAGACTGGAGGAAAACAAATGTTGTGCCAATATTTAAAAAGGGTAAACAACATGACTTGGCTAATTATAGGTCTGTCAGCATGAAATTGATCCTGGGACAAACAATGGAATGGCTGAATGAGGACTTAATTAAAGGATGGTAATATAATTAACATCAGTTAACCTGGGTTTATAGAAAATAGATCTTGTCAAATTAACTTGATATCATTTTTGATGAGATTACAAGTTTGATTACAATTAGTGTTGATGTGATGTACATAGACTTCTGTGAGGCATTTGATTTGGCACTGCACAACATTTTGATTAAGCAACTACAACAATATAAAAATCACTATAGTAAGCATTAGATGGATTAAAAACTGGTCACAGTGGATAATCAGCTGAACATGAACTCTCAGTGTGACACTGTGGCCAAAAAGACCAACGCAATCTTTGGCTGTGTAAACAGGGAAATATTGAATAGGAGTAGGGAGGTTATATGAACTCTGCATTTGGCACTGGTCTGACCGCTACCAGAATACTGTGTCCTGTACTGTTGTCCACAGTTCAAGGAAGATATTGATAAATTGCAGAGGGTTCAGAGAAGAGTCATGAGAATGATGAAAGCATTGGAAAGGACAGGGATGGGGCACACGACTTACAAGGAGAGGCTGAGGGAACTGGCTGTTTAGTCTGCAGAAGAGGAGAGTGAGGGGGGATTTGATAGCAGACTTCAGCTACCTGAAGGGGGTTTTCAAAGGGGATGGAGCTAGCTTGTTCTCAGTGGTGTCAGATGACAGAACAAGGAACAATGGTCTCAAGTTGCAGTGGGGACGGTCTCGGTTGGATATTAGGAAATACTATTTCACTAGGAGGGTGGTGAAGAACCGGAATGGGTTACCCAGGGATGTGGTGGAATCTCCATCCTTAGAGGTTTTTAAAGCTCAGCTTGACAAACCCCTGGATGGGATAATTTAGTTGGTGTTGGTCCTGCTTTGAGCAGGGGGTTGGACTGGCTGACCTCCTGAGGTCTCTTCCAACCCTAATCTTCTATGAACATGCCTTATAGTGAGAGATTCAAGGAACTCAATCTGTTTAGTCTAACCAAAGGAAGATTAAGGGGCTATCTGATCACAGTCTATAAGTGTTTATATGGGGAGAAGAAATCTAATAATAGAGGGATCTTTAATCTAGCAGGCAAAGGAATAACAAGACCCAGTGGCTGGAAGTTGAAGCTACACAAATTCAGACTAGAATAAGATGTAAATTTTTAAGAGTCAGAGTAATTTACTACTGGAACAATTTACCAGGAATTGTGGTGGATTCTCCATCTCTGAAAATTTTTAAATCAAGATTGAATGTTTGAATTTAAACTGGAATTAATTCATGAAAGCCTGTGATATACAGGAAGTCAGACTACATAAGCACAGTAATCCCTTCTGTCTTTAATTAAGATATTAATTTATTCTCCTAGAGGGGCCCTTGACTTTGGAATTAATTTCCTTCACCATTGACAGCCCAAAAGAGCCCCAATCTGTTGGCCTTGAGGGCACATTGCAAAACCTATCTGTTTTCTCAGGCATTTGAAGAATGGGCGGACAAACGAAGAAGAGACTCTAATGTGGGATGAGTGGATTTGTTTGTTCAGTTGCTTCAACTGGCTGATTTCTTTCTTTCTGAGGCTTTGCTGATTGTACTGGCTTCTTGCATGTTTTGCATTTGAAATATGTTTTATATGGTGAGACACCTACTGCTATTTGGCACGTGCTCTTTATTGGTACTGACAATTAAAAATAAATACTTAAAAAAAACAATCCAGATAGCATTACCGCAGATGCTGTTTATTCACATGTGTCTTTTTGAAAACTCTACTAAGCTATTTGGCTCAATAACATTGTGTAGAAGCAAATTTCACAATTTATATATACCTTATGTTTAAAAGAGTTCCCTTTTGGTTTCAATGTGTTGCCTCTTACTTTCAAGGGCCATATTGTTTTTATATAATGAAGTCATTAGCAGTGGATCACCATAAAAGGTAATATGTCCTGGTAGTGGGGATTGGAAAGATGTCTCAAAAATAGTATTGCACATATGCTCTTCATTTAGGCATGATTTTTCTTTTGGAGAAAGTACTCTCTCCGTGTACCTCTCAGAATTAGTAAGATTAAGCATTTTTTTTTTCAAAAAGAAAACAGGCCTAGTAAAGAATTTATTAACTGTACATATACAGCTGTGTGTATGTCCACAATGCTTTACAGCTACTTAATGATGCTACACAATGACAAAACTTTTCCCCAAAGATTTTCCAGTCTAAAGGTACAAACACAACAGTGGAGAAACAGAAAGATGTGGATGGTCTTTACAGCCACAATGCTTCACAGTACAGGTTCATTTTCCCAAATTTGCTGAAGGAGAGGCAGAGAACTTGACATGCACTACTTGGAAAGCTGCCCCAAGTGTAAGAGTACTAAGAAATAATATACAGAATTAGGAATAACAAAAAAGAGACAAAAGCTATATTTTCAATAACATTAAAGTGGCTTAGAATCTTAAGTCCCATTTTTAAAATGGATTTGGGCACTCTGGCTCTAAGGGTACATCTACACTGGCTGGTGTGGGTCAGCTGACTCGGGGTCACTGGGCTCAGGCTGTGGGGCTAAAAATCGCTGTTTAGATGTTCAGGCTTGGGCTGGATCCTGACCTCTGGGACCCTCCACTCATGCAGGGTCTCAGAGCTCAGGCTTCAGGCAAGTCTGAATGTCTACATAGTGATTTTTCAGCCCTGGAGCCTGAGCCCTGTGAGCTCAAGTCAGCTGACTTTGGACAACCACAGATTGTTTACCTGTGTGTAGACATACCCTAAGTCATGGGCGGCATGTATAAGAGGCTTGGGGAGGCTTAGCCTCCCCATAAAAGGCTGGTCATGCAGGGGGCAAGAAATGCCAGATGCATAAATGACTCAGAAGAAAGACAGATGAGATAGAATACGAACCTGGAGAATGTAGTGGTTGAGGCAGGATGTTATAGTGATGGCACATACCTAGGCAAATGTTCATAAAAGCTGACCTTTAACTATTGCTTGGGATAATACTAAGGTATCAAAAGTGTTAAAAAGCCCACGGAGAGTCAGTTACACCTGTTCATTGCTATATATTAAACAATGTTTGAAAAGGGTTATTAAAAAAAAAATAAGTACGAAGGTAAAAAAGAAAAACAAACTGGAAAGAAACACACATCAGAAAAGAAAACCCCAGTATTTTATGGATATCAATACTTACTTAGGCCCAAATTCTGCCACATGTAACACCTAGGGCACGATACAATGCCCATTGAAGTCAATAGAAAGATTCCCTTTGATTTCAATGAGTTTTGGATTAAGCCCATAAATAATATGGCGATAGGGACTTTATAAATATCAATAGACTTTAAGGCCAGACGGGACGCAGACATCTAATCTAATCTATCAGTCTTAGTACACATAATGAAGTTTTTGGCACTGGAGTTCAACACAAGTTGTTACATAGATATTTTCGGCTGAGTGCTGCAATTTTGTTGCAATTTCAGTGAGACAAATGTTCAACTGCGTATCTTTCCTGTGGAGTCTGGATCTCTATATCCAAGGTGAAGTTAAAAAAAAAGTTACAGGTCAATTTCTGCCCTTTAAAACAAGAACATAGGAATTCAACACATAGCACTCCATAATTTCTCTAACTAGTTGACTACTATATTTTTGCAACAGGCATTCACTTATATGGCACTCACACTGAAATCCAAGTCTCAATACAAGAATGAAAATGTGAGCTGAGCTCTCTGCTTTTATATACTCTGGCACAGTCTGACTCAGGGTAATCCAGGAATGAAAATCTGATCTAAGCTGTTTGCTTTTATAAACTTCAGACGTGTCTGCTCTTAAATTCCAGCAGATTGGCGGCTCTTCTCTGCAAAGGTAGAGCTTTTTGTCTCATGTTGACCTTCAATTGTACAGTTTAGGGTGAATATTCAGTCAACTGGGAACACATAAAACTGAAGGGTATCAGAACAGTTTGGAAAAAAGTGCAGATGATTACAGAGAAAGCCAGTATTTTTCCCTAGCCATCAACCCTAATTGTCTTGCCAGAAATATTAAGGTGGGTACCAAAATACACATACACAAAAGCTGAAACTAATCCCTACATAAACCATAACAATGGTCCCAACTCCCAATCTCTTTGTATCTCTTACAATGTTCACACTTCCTTTTGAGGTGAGCTCACTTGATCATGTTACGCGTGATCTTTATGAGAAGGCACTTTGGGGATAGATGCTTATGTGCAAATATATTGTTAATCTGTGTGCTTTCAGAACTGTAAGACACATCCTGCCCCTACTTTGTGCAGCTGTACAAGGACCACAAAGTATTAGAACTGACTGCCATGGGGAGTGATGGGGCAGTCTGTGAAGAGGCTTCACAGAAGGAATTTACAGCTCTTACAGAAAAGTGCTCAACAGAGGCACCCTCCATAGCAGTGCACAGGACTGTCTGAGTATGGGGGAATGGCAGGAGACTGGATCTGCAGGTATGAAAATCCACTGACCAAAGCCCCTGTCGTGTTAGTGGTGATGGGGTCAGTGAGTACAGAGACTGCTATAAGCTATAGAGCCTGGAGTGGGTGTGCTTATGTTTCACAGACCATCACCAGACAGCAGAGGAGGATTCCATTCATATCAGCCCTTACATAGCTCCTCTGCAAAAGTCCTTTTACTTGCACTTTGCTCAGCGGACCCAAAATTAGCACTGTCATTGATTGATTAGCAGAATATCACTTCTATATTTTACCTCTCTTCTTCATTATTTAAAGTACACCATAAATATACACCTCCCTCTACTGACACATGAAAGACAAGATCCCTAATCCAGGAGCCAGCAGTCTAATTTGGACAAGTACACTAACAATTCCAATGCAAGTGACCAAGGGATATTGTCGGCTAAAAGATCAAAGTTGGAAGGGTGTATTTCCTTCTCACACATATGCTATTTAGACTCTGCAGTGGTGGATAGATATTTTTCTCAGTAATGTTAATCACTGTTAGAATGAGGACTGTGACAGAACAGTGAAAAAGAGCCAGAAAGCTCATACCAGATTGGCCAGTGTGAAAAAGACACAAATGGCTAGATTCACAAAGTCTGAGTTAGGCGCCTTGGTTCCCTGTGCAATGAATGGGGAGAGACTCACAAAAACCAGCAAGCCAAGTGGTTTCCTGCCTAAGTAAGCCAGTGGGTTGTGCCAAAGCCAGGGGTGTGTCCTAAAACCTGCCCATCTCAGGCACTTTGGTGTCCAAGTCTGGGCTGCAAGGAGGCACCTCTTTCTGCTTGAGATTCCCAGCTGCAAACCCTCTCTTGGCATTAGGTAACTACACTGTTTCTGAAAGAAGCTGGGGAAATGAGGAGGAGGCCAGAGTGAGCAACGCATGCGGATGACTATTCATTAGAGCATGCATGTGGGAGACCTGGGATAAAATCTTCCTGCGCCACTGACTCGTTCATTATTTGGTCACAGGGGAAGAGCTTTAACAGAAAACTCTGATATCAGACTATCCCATTGCCTACTGGTTAGGGCATGCTCCTGAGTAATAGCAGATCACTGTTCAAATCTCTTCTCCCCTTCAGGTACAGGGGTCATTCAAACCAATGATCTCCCACATCCCAGGTGGCTACCAAAACTACTGGGCTAAAAGTTATGATGGGGGGCCCCCTCCCCAGGTTTTGTATGAGCCTGCCTATGAGGTCCTTGCAGGGTGAGTTAGGAATGCCTATCTTGCCTTGGTTTACACATCGCCTTGGGGTTCTGGCTTCCAGACGTGTAGACTAAGGCTAAAGCGTGCATGAGCGGAAGCAGAAACATAGGTGCCTAGGGAACTTTAATTGCAAAAATGTAGGCACTGAGTGAGTTTAAGCATCAAAAGGTATGGCAGCAGCTAAGTGGGGGTCTTGTGAATCCCAGTGGGGCCTGATTTCTGGGATTTAGGCACATAAAGTATCAATTAGGCACCTAAGTCCTTTAGTGAAGCAAGCCCAAAAATGCCTATGTAGAAGGCCATCTATTTTCCTAGGTATAAGAGGGTTATATTTGGCAGGAGTAAAGACATGGAAACCCTGTTCACAGCCGGATCTGCACCCACATGCCTGCCAAAACAAACAAAGGAGTCTGTGTAAGTTATGTTGCCCTTATAGAGTACAAAGATATGCTTAATAGTCCAAGTTACTCACTTTTTTTTCAAGAGAGATCAGAAATGAACCCAGCAAAACGGCTGCTCAGACCCTTTCATCTCTGGTCTCAGAATTTTCCCACTACTGTTTAATTGAGAATATGAGCAAGAGGCTGTTAAAGCATTGTTCAGCCAGGTTAGATGGTCAAATCGCAGCCTGTAAAGATTTTTAACATGGGATCATGTGGCTCTATAAATTCATCCCAATATCTCACTCAGACTGTGTGTGAACATTAACCTAGGAGTCCTCATATTACTTTTACGAATTAGTAAAGAATAGTTGTCCTTCTGATATAAATGTATTATTACCTGCACTTCATACATGTCACATTGATGGGATTTGGTCCTCTGCTGACAATTTATACTGCTTTGGTGATTCCTATTATGAAAATGTCACAGGAGAAGCATTAACTCCTGAGCTAGAAAGATCAGGTCTTTTGCAGGAGTGGCTTGTAAAGAATCTCATTCCTTGTGTGTTCCTTTAATGGCACTAGATTCAGCAAAATATATGGCAATGGTTTGAAAACTTAGTATTGAAAAAGAGAAATACATGTTTTCAGTTTCAAAGGAATTGCTGGTATTATCTTACCCTTTATTATATGCCATCAGTTAATGTATTATCTCACTTTTGTTTTTCGCACATGCGTATAAATCTGACCCCTACTGCAATTTTAATTCATAAATCTTAGCACAGGTGTTAATCCCTCAGAAATGGTTTCTTCCTCACCTACCGAGAGACAGAAACATTTATGAGATCATCAAATTCCATTTGGAGCAGCTCATAGTTGTTTGGTCATGATAAACAGGTGGTTTTAGCAGTCTTGCTGAGAGGCACATTTAATCTACATGCAGAAAAAGAACACATAATAGAGCCATTTATGGAAATAACGGATCATTTTAACTACAAAAAGAAGAGTCACACCAACTCTTTTTCTGAATTGCTTTCTTCCTCACATTTTATGGTTTTGACTTACATTTATTACTCTTTTGCCTTTGCATTTCATCATGAAATGAATTGGGCAAAATAGAGAATGTGATACCTTTAGTTGGCTCAACAAATAGTCATACTAAAATGTTTTTAGCCCTATTCCCAAATCTCTCTTCTTCAGATATTGGCAACAAAGGACCTTTTTGGTTCAGAAACTTGTCATGGATTATTTGTCAACCCACGATCCATCTTGTCCCCTTCCCCTTTTTCTTGCAGGC
The DNA here is from genome assembly GCF_003597395.2 of Chelonoidis abingdonii. Classification (NCBI taxonomy): domain Eukaryota; kingdom Metazoa; phylum Chordata; order Testudines; family Testudinidae; genus Chelonoidis; species Chelonoidis abingdonii. The sequence goes on along the minus strand of NC_133770.1, from coordinate 252,216,180 downwards.
AAATATTTTCTGCAAGTCATGAAATTAAGATATTCCAGCAGCCATCATTGTTTGGTTAAGAAATGACCAGCCTTGAAAGCTTATGCAGAAGATAAATACCTAATGAATTTACAACTGTGTGCAGCAAATATTTATTCTGTTAAACCTCTCTAGTGCTTACGGTCAATGCACTATCCAACAGAGCAGTTTCCAGAAGAAATAAAATATCAAAGGTCAGCAAAACAAGCTCAGTTTAAATCACTGCCAAGTGACTTAAGAACTTGTAAGTATGTAGGTATATAAAAACCACCTCACACTCCTAAATCACTGAAGTATCTGGGTATATCACAACCATTAGTAAAGGGATTATTTTACAAATGGGGAAATGAGACACAGAAAGTTTAAAGGTGGGATTTTAAAAAATGACTAATAAGATTTGTGCTCCTAAATCACTTAGGTGCTTTTGAAAATACCAATTTGCCCACCCTTCCACAGGAAGTCTGTGGAAGAACAGGATATCAAACGCAGATCACCTGAGTCCCAGTCCAGTGCCTTAATTAGAAGGCCATGTTTACTCCCAGAGAACATATCTGCATACAGTAATACTGAATGATAGCACTGTAACAGATAGACTTTGATCACAGATAAACTTCTGTTTCACCAAAAAGATCAAATTTGCTACAATGACAAAATGGGATAGGAAGCAGGAAAGTGGAAGTAGGAGAGGAAAACTGTGGAAGTAATTAAATAGAGCCAAGATTACCACCTATTTCAGCAGTATTACTAGTGATTAGGTTTAAAGAATGTTGGCAAGGTTGTTGTCTGTGATTTTACTTGCAGAGAGGAGAATTCTCTACTTATTCCTATTTGTTTTTAAAAGAAGAAACAAAACAGGGTACCAGATAAACTGTAGTTTGAATAAATGCTAAGTATAGAATATATAGCTTCTTATAACCCACCTTTGCATAATTACTGCAAAACACAGTCAGTACAATGGTGATAAAATGTAAATATGAGTTAACGAGTTGATAAATCTGCTCTCCATTTTTAGTTGAAAGACTTAATTCAATAAAGTATTCCAAATACAGGTGACATGACATGAAAACTGATTTTTTTCAAAAAAAGAATGCTAATTATGTACTGTCTCCAAGAAGATTATTGACAGATGGCTCCGTACTGCTCTCATAACTGTACATGTAAAGCATAAGCAGGAAGAATAATCCAGGTACATTAGATGCTAACGCAAGCCTTTGTGCTAAACTGCTTCTCTGCTACAATACTACAGTCACTCATAAAGTATGTTACTATAGGTCAGATGAATACACACATCATCGACTCCTGTGTTTCAGGAAAAACAATATAGGTGTAGTTTAGCCAAAGAGGAGAGGTTTTTAGCTACATTCCAGTTATATATACATTTATGTCTGAATATAAGGAATCTATTTCAAGACTGCAATATATTTCAAGAGATTATTGGAATAAATAACACCTGGTAGCCTCCTCTCACTGCTAGTCAATAAGGAACTGTCCATCCAAAGGGGATTTTGCACAGCTGTCATCTAAGTGAAAAATCCAAACAGAAGAGCTAGGACTAGTTAACAGTGCATGAATGTGAAACACTTGCTGGTGGATTTTAAATCAATATGCAACTTTCTCCTCTGGAAGAGATGCAATAGGCAAAATCCAGTTCAGCTTTCTTATGCAAGTAGCCCAACTGAAGACAGTGGAGTTTTTCACTTGAGTAAGGTGAACAGGATTTGAAACAATATAGATACTGGCCCTGACTCTTGGCTGTACCCATAGAACACAATGCAACTAGAGAGGAGGGGATGTGCAAAGGTGGCTTTAGCACTCCACTAATCATGAGTCAATTGTATGCTGAGCTGGGCCAGTCCCTGGGCATAAATTAAAACAGAAGAAAGGCTGCTCTGATCAAATTTATGTCAATTGGCAACAACTTCCAGGGGCCAACATGGCAGCTGAGGATGGTTGATTTGCAGAGAAGTCCTGGCTACACCCCTTGTAGCAGCAAGAAGAGGGGAGGCATAAGAGTTACTACACTGTCTGTATACCATTTGATACTGGTGTGATCTTGCCTTACATGATCAGCTATACTTGTTTTAAGGCTATTTTGCACCACGAAGTGGTGCAAAGTGACTGTACTGCAGTGCAGAAGATAGCCCAATATTCTTATCAAATAATCCAGGCATAATTATTCAAAACACACTGGAAATATAAAATATCCTTTTAATATAACAGCTTTTGTGAGAGAAAAGAACACAACAGAATGGAAAATGATTACGCAAAATGGGAGTGGGACTGCGACAGTTCGTGGCACGGTGCACATGGCATGTCTGGCAGTTTGAGAAAGGCATGTCACACTGTGTTTTTGATTGAGGAATGCCATAGTTAGGAGGCATGTCACAGCCAAACAGCCAGATTGTCACTGTCTTTCACTTCACTGAGTTGCATGCCTGGATATGGAAAGCATGGTAGGCGTGGATGGAAATCCCATTAACAGTCAGATCTTTGTAGGAAGAGCTGCCAAACCAAAAAGGGCAGTATATGGGGATAGGTTCTGCTGCCTTCATAACGCAAGGAGATTTGCCAGTTTATTCACATTTTCTTTTTTGACAAACAGCAGAATCTACCATACATAGACAAAGATTAGACAGACCTTTTCTATCCCTTTTTATTTCAGTCAGCATATAGTGATATATTGTCAGCACAGTACATAGCAGTGCACATGCCAAATCCCATCACAGTTATGCTACAGTTCAGTAACCAGTCCATCATCTACATTCATTTTTACTCAATAAAAGGTAAACTAGCATGAAAAGAATAAACAGCAGTTTACTTAGCATCAGCAGCTAAGAGGCAAAATAAAAGAATTTTCCCTGTGAAATCTGATCAAATGAGCATATAATAAAGAGAAGATCAGAATCAATGTATGCATCTAATCAATGAATCAATACATACATATGGGACTTCTACAGCATAACATTTTTATCCATTTAAGGTACAGCTTCCAGATTTGGTACAGTGAACATCATAATCACTGTAAGTAGGTGACTGTTATACATTTGTCATTGGAATTTGCTTACATGACATGTGCACTGAAATCCAAATCTCTATTCAAGAATGAAAATCCGAGCTGAGCTATCTACTTTTATACACTCTGGCACAGTTTGACTCCAAATAATCCAAGAATGAAAATCTGACCTTTTATAAGCTCCAGGCGTCTGCTCTGAAATTCCAGCAGACTGGCAACTCTTCTCTAGCAAGGTACAGCTTTATGTGTCTTATTGACCTTGAACACTACAGTCTGACAAGAACGTTTAAATAGGTGAGAACAGTTCAAATCAAACCACAGAAACATTCAACTAAGGCCAGAAAGACTAATAAAATATGGCGACTGAGTTGTCAAACCACACTGATGACATTATCCATGTGGAAATATAGAAAAAAAAATCTTAGTTTGCAGCATATCTGCTGATTCAGCAGATTAGAAACTTTTGCCTTTGCCAACCACCTCAGTAAGAGCATGTTGAATGAAACAGGAGTACCTCAATAAAGGGAAGGTTGTACAAAGTGTAACACAACAAAATCCAAATGAGATACATGTGAGGTGAAGCAAACCAGCTTCTGCTCTAGCTAAAATATATATATGGGGAAGCGGCTGGTGACTGGCAGACCCATGGTCTCTAGAGAGAACAATATTATGGTGGGAAGGTCAGTTGTGGTCCCCTAAACTCTCGTTCTAGGAGACACACTTCCTGTACATTCTCCCTGGGAGATAAATGCTCCTCAATGAGTAATCTTTAAGAGATTCACGCTCCATACAGGCTCCCAGTTTACAGGACACCCATTTCCCATGAAATGCCTGACACGCCACATATGCGCATAAGATATTTGCCTTAACCGATATCCACAAACATCTGTCTCTAGATTCAGCAGGAGATCAGGGCAACTCTAATCACTTCTTCACCATGTCCTTTAGAAGATACTCCTCATTCCCCTCTAACTTTCTGTGGGGGCTGCACATGGGTCTGTTCTTGGTCACATTTTCTTCCCCTTCTACACTCTATCTATGGGTAATCTCATCTGCAAACACAAATTCAACTCTATGCTGACAACTCACATCTCCCTCTCTCTCTCGCTCTCCAAGACGTGTTTCTTTCTGTCCAGAATAAAATACCTGCTTATCTCTGACACATTCCTATGGGTGACGTACGGATGTCTCAAGATTAACATGGCTAACACACAATTCTTAATCTCCCTCCTCTCTCCCAAAAGCATCCTCTCAGCCTCCTTTCTTGATTACTGTGGATAAAATCTCCAATCTTGCTTCTCACCCAGCCGCATAATCTGGACATCATCTTTGCTTTATACTTTTCTCTAGATCCTCACATTCAGGCTCTGTCTAAATGCAATCTTGCTCCTCTGATATCCATTCATAATGGTGTTGCAAAGATCATTCTCCTAGTTTCTCCAGAGTTTACATTTGTGTAAATACACTGATGTCAAAGGATGTAAATTTTACTACCAATTTATTCCTATGTAACTGAGAACAGGATTAGGTTGTGGATTATAGGGCATATCTGCACTATATATATATATAACCATGTTTAATGTAACTGTCTTGTTACATGCCATTGGAATAACAATTAACCTGGTTTTACATGTCTAGCACAGCCGTTTTTACTGTCTGTTCTCTCCCTCCTCCTATTTTTTTTCTTCTATCCACATTTCATCAGCTTCCTTCTCCTTTCTGCACATTTTTTCCTCTTGCTCTGTGAAGAACACCCGTTGGTCATCTTCCCAGCCCCGCATTTTATAAAGATTATCCTGGAGAAACTCCTTCCATTTAATGTTTTTCTTTCCCTAGAGATTATTTGGAGCATTATACACACAAACACACAAAAGATTGGGGCTTGGCACTTGCTTCTGGTTGCCGGTTGCCAAAGCAGGTTTGTCTTAGATACCTACCAGCCTATCAGTGCATTTCTCTTTCTGTCAAGGTCGCAGAGCTTTGGGTGGAGCAAGATAACAGTATGCAACACATGTTCAATGTATGTTTGCAACACACCAAAAACCAGCAGCCCTACAAATTTGGCTGTGACGGGGAAACATCTATCAACATTGTCTCTGAATTTTATCTAATCTCAGATGCACGGCCGGTGCTACCATTAAGGTGAACTAGGCGGTTGACTAGGGTGCCAAGATTTGGGGGCACAAAAAAGCAGTGCCCCCAATTTTTTTTTTTTACAGCAGTTCCTCCCCGAGTATGCGGTCGCTGCTCCACTTCTCCTGCCTCCCAGGTTTGCAGCACCAATCAGCTGTTTGGCGCCGCAAGCCTGGGAAGAGAATTAGAGCAGGGGCAGCATGCTCGGGGAGGATGCGGAGCAGAGGTGAGCTGGGGTGGGGAGGTGCTGCACGGCTCCCTGGGCCGGGGAGCTGCCGCGGGGAGAAGGTGCCTCAAGGCTGGGGGAGAGCTGCTACAGGGCTCCCCATCCCAACTCACCTCTGCGCCACGTCCTCCCCGAGCACGCCGCCCCTGCTCTAATTCTCCTGCCTCCCAGGCTTTAAGCACCAATCAGCTGACTGGTGTTACTCTTTGTGCTGCATTTGTACAGAGTTACAGGAGCAGGAAAATTTGAACAGGCAGCAGCATGCCAAGGAATGACATCAACACACTCCCTCTGTTATTAGCTGGTGCTTCTACTAGTGCAATGGCAACAGTGACCGGACTTAGAGTTTGGATGTGGTAGTGCAATATTACTGAGCAATGAATATGTCAGTCTAGGTCAGGGGTCGGCAACCTTTCAGAAGTGGTGTGCCGAGTCTTCATTCATTCACTCTAATTTAAGGTTTCACGTGCTGGTAATACATTTTAACATTCTTAGAAGGTCTCTTTCTATAAGTCTATAATATATAACTAAACTATTGTTGTATATAAAGTAAATAAGGTTTTTAAAACGTTTAAGAATCTTCATTTTAAATTAAATAAAATGCAGAGCCCCCTGGACCGGTGGCCAGGACTCAGGCAGTGTGAGTGCCACTGAAAATCAGCTTGCGTGCTGCCTTCAGCACCCATGCCATAGGTTACCTACCCCTGGTCTTGGTGCTTATGTTGTTGTCCTCTGAGTGCCACTATCGATAGTCCCCAGAGCTATCACGAACCCCAAACTTCAGCACTCCACACACCAGTTCCTATACCTCCCCACCCACAGCTATAATAAACAGCATGCTATCTGTTATGGCTGAGGACACCTTTTCTTCCTCACAATCATCATCATCAGCCCCCTTATCAGAGGAGAAGGAGAATAAAACCCTTGACAATAGAAGCGGTGTCAGAGGTAAATCTGGTGCAGAGGATCCTGCTCAGTTCTTCATAAAAGGGGCAAATGGTCCCTTGCTGGGTCTTTCACTCTGTGATACTAACTTGAATTACATTGATTTTTATGAGGCATTGGTTGATACTTCAGTTAAAGTCATATTTGGTGACAGAAATCTGCTGCTGATTTCACTTTGCTGAGCTCAGATCTGCTTGTTACTGTCCTTCATCTGGAAAGCAAGCAAGGTGCTCATCATACTATCAGATTTAGTGCACACTGATGGCTTAGCCATTTTTAGACAGGTGGTTCCAGATAGTTGCTAGCACAACAGTCCATATACCAGCAAAAATGGATGCTGAGGTGCTTGCTGTGCCTTGCTATGGCTGTCAGGTTGTTGGCATTTTGAATCAATCCTCCTGTCAAGGTTCTTTCCCTATTCTGAACTTTAGAGTACAAATGTGGGGACCTGCACGGACACTTCTAAGCTTAATTACTAGCTTAGATCTGGTAACTCTGCCACCGTCCAGAAATTTCAGTGTCTGGATCACTGCTTGTCCCCCACCCCAAAAACCTTCCCCTCCCTGGGCAGACTTGAGAGGCTTCACCAGTTCCCTGGGGAACACATATCCAAACTCCTTGGATCTTAAAACAAGGAGAAATTAACCATCCCCCCTCCTTTCCCTCCCACCAATCCCTGGTGAGTCCAGATCCAATCCCCTTGGATCTTAAAACAAGGAAAAATCAATCAGGTTCTTAAAAAGAAAGCCTTTAATTAAAGAAAGAAAAGTAAAAAAAAATCTTCTCTGTAAAATCAGGATGGAAAATACTTTACAGGGTAATCAGATTCATATAGCCCAGAGGAGCCCCCTCTAGCCTTAGGTACAAAGTTACAGCAAACAGAGGTAAAATCCTCTCAGCAAAAAGGGACATTTACAAGTTGAGAAAAACAAAATTAAAACTAATCCGCTTTTCCTGGCTACTTACAAGTTTGAAACATGAGAGACTGATTCAGAAAGATTTGGAGAGCCTGGATGGACGTCTGGTCCCTCTTAGTCCCAGGAGCGAACAACACTCAAAACAAAGAGCACAGACAAAGACTTCCCTCCACCAAGATTTGAAAGTATCTTGTCCCTTTATTGGTCCTCTGGTCAGGTGTTAGCCAGGTTTACTGAGCTTCTTAACCCTTTACAGGTAAAAGAGATATTAACCCTTAACTATCTGTTTATGACACCCCCCGCTTCCTTGTTACATACGCAGTATTATCCTGTGGGATAGTTGGGAAGAATTAGAGTTTTAGAAGGACCTGAATACAGATCACTTTGTACAGCTGATGACACAATACACTTTATGATGACCTGTCAGAGAGATCTAGGAAAGTAGGCCGACTGGCTCACACAGTTACTTGAACATGGCTAGACACTGCTTTCATCACAGTAAAATACCCATTCTAGACTGATTCTGATAATCATGCCTTTCCCTACAGAAAGATCAGCTACACTGTTATAGATGGGAGATGTACAGTTTTGAGGACATGAGCCATGCATTGAGTTGAGTTTTAAAACTAGTTAGAAACGGAATAAAATGTTGTAATCTAGACAAGACCTTACTGATTCTTGTTTCACTACTCTAAAAATATGCTAAATTGGAATGGAGAAATAAAAAAAAAACACATCAAAATAAATTAAGAATCCCTAAGGAGGAAAAACCTGTAAAAAATCTTAAAGCAATCAAAGCTAAAGCCTTTAGACTACTGCAGTATAATTACTCACACTTCAGCAACACCTCATGCAGATGTCTGTGATTTTCCCCCAGTACATCATAATTATACAGAAAGGAACATGTTCGTCATTTGGGCATGAATAGAAAACCAGCACCCCTCACTTCTAATCACAGTTCCAACACTGATATCCTCTGAGGATTTGGGCAAATCACTCAGTCTCTTGGTGCCTCAGATCCTCTGTCTGTAGAAGGAAGATAATAATGTTTCACCTATTTCACAGGGCCATTGTGAATTAATTAGATAGCTGTAAACTGCTTTACACATGACAGGAGATACGTAAGTGCTAAGTATCAATTATTTAGTACTGGAACACCCATACTGCAGGATTTAAAATTGATCCACTATAAAAATCAACACGGTTCAGTAGCTCTCAAATATCTCATTGTTTTCTTGTGCTGCAATGGTCTACATTGGCAGCAACCTGAAATATATACTGGTACTTCTGTGTTGAAAAGTCTCAGTCTTTAATTTTGCATAGTCATCTTCACTAATAATTTTTCATCTGTGCTCTTCTATCTGGCCATTTTCTAAACTCTCAATTTCATATACAATAGGCTTTAGCTGCATGTCTTTTTTTTTTTATAGCTACTTAGCAGAAAGTACATCAAAGTACTCCATGACATTAGGCATAGAAGGAATTCTTTCTAATCTTACATCACCGTACCTTTTACTACAGCTGCCATGAAATCAGTGTTTCAATTATAGATCTCACACACATTGTTGGGCACCAAGTCAGCAACTTTCCTTTGTTTTTTCCAGGGCCAGTAGCATTTGTTTAGCTATAAATGTAGAGATGCTGTAGATCCTGATAGCCACGCTGAGCTCCACTGAGACTGAGGAAAATATGTGCTTTGTTGATACTCTCTCATTCAAGAGACAGGAAACTTCACAGAATGAAAAGCTTATAACATTTAGGATTTACATGTGGAAGCCAGGACCATTAAAAACACAAAACATTTGGGCTATGAAAGATGAGAGGTACATGGTACTTTAATATCTTCCCTTGTCTACGAATTGCACAGGGGCATTAACTTCAGTCTTATGATGCTAGCAAAAAAATGCCACCTGAATGGAGAAGAGGGATATAGAGGAATAAAATGGTAGTCAAGTAATGTGTGTCCCTTCTCCCTTTGACCATTTAATGTTAGGCTGAACAAAGCACCAGTAGAAATACAACAGGGAATAATCCTGCTTTGGCAGAGAGATGAATTAGATGACTTTCTATTTCTAGCTTCTACCACTTTATACTATGATTCTATAAATCTGTAAGAACAGCACCCAGGACCCCAGCTGGACCATTCTCCAGGCTCTAGCAACATAAATCTGCACACAAGCTCTGCAGACAAGTGTGTGAGGAAAATATAGGTTCTTTCTGCATACAAATGAATATGAGACTTCTGATCAAACAAAACATTAAATCTGAGGATCTTAGATATCAAGTGTAAAATTAGATATAACCCCTACAAACAAATGTTGCATTACAGTTGAGGTTTTCTAGTAGCAAGGGAAGCTGAGGCCACTTTTAGTCTGGCCCCACATGGCTTCTGGTGGCTAGGAGAAGTTGGCGCAGCTGCCTACTCACAGTTCTGCTTAATGCAAGTGCTTGCAGCAGGGATGTGGGCAGGTGTGACAGGGATGCTAAATGTCTGAGTCTCACACCAGATGCACAATACTTGCCAGCCCCACAGACAATTTCACCACTGCTGCTGAGTGTTCTTCTCTGCAGTTTTGGGCATCTGAATAACATTTGTGTATATCTCTGCCTCAAAGCTCCATCTTTCAAATATGAAGGCTATTTACCTGTGTCGTAGCTTCCTACTCAGATTTGAACCTTAGCGTTCATAACCTGAGAAGCTAGCATGAACCCCTCTAAGCTTAATTACCAGCTCAGATCTGATAGGCTGCCACCAGCCAAGAAT
>NC_133770.1:252115800-252203080 GCF_003597395.2 Chelonoidis abingdonii | reverse complement strand
GAGAGACAGACAAAAGACACAGACCCAACATTCCCTCCCTGAGTTTTGAAAAAATCCAGTTTCCTGATTGGTCCTCTGGTCAGGTGTTTGGTTCCCTTTGTTAACCCTTTACAGGTGAAAGAAACATTAACCCTTAGCTAGCTATTTATGACAACCTGTGACTGGAGTTCTTCCAGATGACTCCGCATAGCCACACTTATGGGTAATGCACTGACCAGTGCTGACTAACAGAGGAACTTTCTCCAAGCAGTGCCTATTGGAAAGCACACAACAACCCCTCAGTGTTCATAAATATTCTGATGGCAAAGTAATATAAGGAGGTGCTGTGCCTTCTGCTGTCTCAGTTCCTTTCAAAGCTGACCCAAAGAAAACTAAGATAGGACTCTGAGAAAGAGGGGGGAAGAGGGTGGGTGCAAATATGCAGCACCACCTTGAAGAACTCCAGTTATAAGTAAGAACCTTCATTTTGTCTTCAAGTGGCTTTGCATATTCCCATATAGGGCTAGTTTGGCAAGCAGTTCTGAAAAACTCAGGAGGTGGGAATGGGCTCCTAATCAAATAGTGACTTAAACACAGTTCCATCAAACCTAGCATCCACTCTAGATGCCAAATCCAAAGCATATGTTTAGTAAACATAAAATGACTTCCAAGCAGCAGCCTTACAACTTTTCCCAATAGGAACTTGTTTAAGACAAGTAAAAGACACTGACACTGTGCTAAAAGAATGAGATCTTAAGCCATTAGGTACAGGGACTGCTACTAATTTATAACATTCAAGGATACATTGTTTTATCCATCTGTAAATAACATGAGCAGGTACATTATACCCCATCTGATTCTTAGCATAAGAAACAAATAACCTTGGAGACTTCCTAAAATCTTTAGTTTGATTTGAATAATATACTAGAACCCTTCTAGCAAATAAAGTATGGAGAGCAGATTCCCCTTTATTAGAATGTGACTTTGGAAAGAACACTGGTACATTTATTGTCTGACTGATGTGAAACACATACTATTTTCGGTAAAAACCTGGGATTAGGTTTGAGAACCTCCTTATTTTTTGAAAAAAATAGCCAAAGGCAGGTCTTCCATAAATGCACACAAATCACTCATTCTTCTGGCTATGTTATAACTACAATAATTACTGTCCCTGCCAGCAGGTATATGGGATCTTGGGGAGCAATTACCACACAGGTGGGGTGCCAATTTTGTCCCTGCCAGCAGGTATATGGGATCTTGGGGAGCAATTACCACACAGGTGGGGTGCCAATTAATTTCTTTATTAAAGGAAAAAGGAAGTGGTGGGAATTTAACAATAAAATACGAAGGGATGGGGTGTATGCAATAGACAATGATGGGGGGGCGTTTCTCACTGAACAGTGTAGGGAGTTCTAACAGTGGGGTACAGTAAGTGGGGCTCAGCACAATGGGATACAGTACAGTCAATAAGTAACTTAACTTTATATAGGAACAATTCTAGATACAGTGTGGATACAGTGTGTCACATGCAAAATGTAGCCAAAAAGAAATGCAAAAAAAAATAACCAGCTCTATAGTAAAATGTGTTAACAATCTTAGATAGAATGTATTAAGTGTTGGTGCCTTATATAATGTAACACAATGGGTATTAATGTAAATACAAAGTATATCAGCAATATGGGTGATAAGTGAAATTATGCAATGTGGAGAAAATTACTGACTTAATTTGTGAGGCTGTGGATAGCAAAGAGTGTACTAAAAAGCTGGGTTAAGGAATGAGGGGGGATGGGGGAAGTAGTGGATCTAATGAGAGGAGAGTGCAGCAGATCTGTTGGATGCAAAGGTAAGATGTACAAACGGGCTCAGGAGAGGTTTTAAGCAAAGCGGAGACAAGGCTTTTTGAAGGCTGCAAAAGGTAAGGAGCAACGAGGCTGAGGGAGATGGGGTGACTGGAGAGACTCGGGGGGGGGGGATTGGAGCGGGGGAAAACTAGACAAAGTTATACAGAGGGGAACAGCAGCAAAAACCTCTATGATCTATCTTAACCAACAACTAGGCAAAACAACAAATATCACATTCTAAGCAAACGAAAAATATAGACCAAGCACTATACGGGCAACAGAACAGCAAACATCATTAAACAAGGCAGGTGAAAACTTACAAGCTTTACAATCTATAGGGGAAGCAACAAAGAACAAGGCAGGTGAAACTTACAAGCTCTATAATCTTACAAACTATAACTTATTAAACTAAAAAACAAAACCTATGGTGCACCTTATGCTATGGGGAAGTTACAGAGGGCAGAGTGGTATGCCCAGGATGCCAGCAGGAAGCCCAAGGCCTATGGTACTCTGGCTGCAGCAGTGGATACAGCTGCAAGCAGAGAGCCCCGAGGCAAAGCCCACAGAGCAGAGCTTAGCAGCGGCACAAACTTATTTTTAGCAGCAAAGTGCTGCAGAGTTTAGGAGAGGTTTTAAGACACAGACCAAGGTTTAGCTGAGTCTGTGTGCTGGGAGACAGAGCCAGCAGCTAAAATAATAAAATAAAAGTATAGAGAGTTTCACAGAGGGATTCTTACCAGCCCCAAAGGAAGCAGCAGAGGTAAAAGCAGCAAGAACATCAGAAGGCTAGGTATGGTCTCAATAATCAGGAGATCTCTCAGGCAGCAATTCGTTCTTCGTGGGGGGGGGGTTCAAAAACGGGGGTACGCTCAAAAAATAAAACGAGAGCAGGAGAAAGGACCCCCCAGAACCCCTGGCTGATCAGACCAGGCAGCAATGCAGGAACCTTTCTGATCTTAGTTTTAAAAATGTCTGTTTTTAAAGGCAAACTCAGGCAGTTTCCTGCCAGTACTTTTGATTGGCTCCCTCTGTCACAGGGGAGGAGAGGAGGCAGGGGACAAACTGTAGGTGAGCACAGAGACATGTCTGGGCAGAGTCCTGTGCAGTAGGTGACTCAAAAGCACATGAGCCTATGACTCATGCCCAAGATCTTAAAAACACAATAGGTCTTGCAGCTCTGGGACATTGCCTACTACACTGAGCCCAGGTTTAACAAGGTGATAGCAGGACTAACCCTTTGAACGGGGCAGTGGTCCCACTTAGCACAAGTGGCCATCCCTTTGAGAAGGGCAATGGCTCTTGGTAAACAACTTAACAGCCAGGGAAGGGGCAGCCACAGGAGGAGAACAAAATGGAGTATGGGGACAGCTGTAAGAAAGCAAAATGGAATAGGGGGATAGCTGTAACAGACAATTACCATCTTAATAGATTATTAAAATAAAGTATGCTATGCCAACAATTCAAAAGATGGCTTCATAAACATAGATAAAACCAAATTAAGATCACCCACTGGAAATAGGTCTCTTACGGAGGGGAGAATGTATGTTGATCAGTAGTTCTCAACCAGGGGTCCAGGGCCCGCTAGAGGGCCACGAGCTGGTTTCAGGGGGTCTATCAAGCAGGGCCGGAATTAGACTTGCTGGGGCCCACGGCAGAAAGCCAAAGCCTAAGCAATGTAGCTTTGTGGGGGCCCTGCAGTGTGGGGCCCCAGGCAACTGCCCTACTTGCTATCCCAATGCCAGCCCTGGCTTTTGTATGCAAAAAAGCTGTTGCTGTGGCACAGGTGGGCAATGGAATTTTTATTGCATGTTGCGGGGGGCGGAAAGGCTCAGAACAAAAAAGGTTGAGGACCCCTATGTTAGATAATCCCTTTATGACAGTGCAAGGAGTGAACAAGTGAGCATGCACAGTGATCACTTAGAGGCCAATTAGTTCCCCAAAGAAAGCTGATTGAGGTAATTAGATAATCAGGCTGTTGGGTTTGGTGGAATAAAGAGCCAATTAGCCATCAACCCAAATCTGATATGGAGGCACAGGAAAGAAGAGTCATGGGAGAGAGAGAGACAGACAGAAAAAAAGAAACAGGGCTAGCTGAATCCAGTCACACAGGGAAGGGAGACCAAAAGCACAGAAGATATTGTAAATAGACTGTTGCATGGGGACTGCAGTGATATTGGTGGAGAGAACTCAAAATAGATACCATTGTGAATCCACAACTAGTGGAAGCTGTGCAGTTTCTGCAGGAAAAGAAAAAAAGAGCAAAGGCACAACCCCATTACACCCTTCAGAAAACTTTTAACCATGCGATGCACAAATAATGATCTGCAAAAAGAAAAAGAGTACTTGTGGCACTTTAGAGACTAACAAATTTATTTCAGCATGAGCTTTAGTGAGCTACAGCTCACTTCTTCAGATGCACAGAATGGAACACACAGACAGGAGATATTTATACATACAGAGAACATGAAAAGATGGAAGTATGCATACCTGCCATCAGTCAAAACAAGATAAGCTGAAAGAGTTGTCAGAGAGGAATCAGATAACCCCTCAGACTTTAGATACATCAAATATTCCAAAACTCTAGGAACAGAAGCTGTATCTTGTGACTCAGATTTTCCCTGAATCCAAAAATCTAGTCATTAACATTTCCTTGTAATGTTTTCTAAAGTTAAGCAGTACAGTCTGAACCGACAAAGAACAGAACCACTCAGTGTTAGTCAGGGTCCAGTAGCCCAGGCTCTCAGATGAAGAGAGTGGGGATCTGGATAAAGAATTCTGTCATGTTGCTGAGGCAACAAGTCCAGAGACAAGGGAAGCACCCCCTCTGACACCTGAAGCAGGTCCATATACCACTGCTGTCTCACCACGCTGGTGCAACTAGGATCAGCCTCACCTTGTCCTTTCTTATCTTCCTCCCCACCTTCAAATTAATGGGAAAGGAGGGAAAGCATACAGAAGGCCCACTCACTAATGCATTAGATAGTGTCCAAGATGGACTGACTGTACTAATCTTGAACTGTCAGAGAGCCCAAGTGAGTTCCCCATCTACTGTCTGATGCATCTGAGGTTATCATGACCAACTCCAAGGGAAGAGAGACCAGAACTCTCTTCAAAGCACCAGTCATTGGCTCTGTTTGCCCATCTCATCAAAGAGTCTGTGGCATGTTGACTAGCATATGAACATTGTTCAGGTTTGGTTTGTAAATTCATGCCAACCAATGTTTCATTGGCCTCATTGTGAGATTTGCAAATAGAATGACATAAGTAGTCTCTGTCATGAGACACCTCATACCAAAAAAGAAAACATATATTTCTGGGTTTGATAACGATGAATCTCTGAAATAGATCACACTATCTTCAGAAATCTTTCCTCTGCAAGGGAAGCTCTTCCTGCTTCTGAGTCCAGTATGAATCCTATAAAGAGAATTCTCTGAGTTGCAAAGAGATTTGGCAACTTCACATTTAGAAGCAGTCCTAAATCTGTAAGAGGGGAAGTTGGAAACTGAATGTGTATGAACAGATCCTCACACGAATTGACTATAGCAGCAAATCATCTAAGTATGGGTAAAAAAAGATACCCAGTTTTCTGAGATGTGCCACTACCTCAAAAGCCCTTTGTAAAGTCTTTTGGCACTTCAGAAAGATCGAATGGTAGGACCTTGTACTGAAAATGCCTCTGTCCCCCAAAAAATGGAAGTACTTCAAATGACTTTGCCAAATAGAAATATACATCCTTTAAATAGAGACTTACAAACCAACCTATGCTTGAGATTGAGAGAATGATGGAGAATAGGTTTAACATTCAAAACCAAAACTTCTGGATGACTGTGTTAAATGTTCTTAAATCTAAAATTGAATGGAAACACACATCTTTTTTTCTGCATCAGGAAATATCATAAATAAAAGCCTTGACCCCTTAGATTTTTGGGAACTTCCTCTACATTTCCCATCGGAAGCAATTTCTGAACTTCTAGCAGAAGAACAACTTCATGAGTTGGTTACCTGAAAAGGGAAGTGCAAAG
This sequence comes from Chelonoidis abingdonii, assembly GCF_003597395.2. Lineage (NCBI taxonomy): Eukaryota > Metazoa > Chordata > Testudines > Testudinidae > Chelonoidis > Chelonoidis abingdonii. The sequence goes on along the minus strand of NC_133770.1, from coordinate 252,197,238 downwards.
GAAATTAAAAGGAAGTAGTATTTTGAACTGTATTGCATAATAATTATATTATTTCTAGGATTGATTTGTCCAATAAACAAACCTCCAATTGCTGACAAAATGGACAAGTCTGTATCCAGACAAAGGGTAGAAAGGAATTTTGCCAGTTGATCCACAACTCTTGACCCTCATATCAAATCTGTGGCTGGATATTCAGTGAAGAAGGTGATGGATCAGTTTGCTTTGACTTTGATCTACAAGTCTTCCTTTATTGTTGAGATGGAAAAGAAGGAGGTTGTTGATTTAGCAGTTGCTGCTGCCTTTGAGTTAAGAAATCTGAAGATGATTGTGGATAAAATTGCCTCTTGTAAGAGAAAAAAAAAGAAGTAGGTGGTCTCCTTTTAGCAACAGACCATAAACCAAGTAATCAAGCAGTAGATCTCGTCCCTTTTCATTTCTCCAAAAGTTTATTTGTTTGTTTATTACTAAACAGACCATCACCTCCAAAGGGAGGTCTTTAACTTTAAATCTAATACTCATAGCCAATGAAGAAGATCTTAACTATGCATGCCTTCTAAGAGTGACAGCAGACACTAAAGCCCCAGCTGCTGTATCAGAAACATCTAAAGAAGTCCTGACAGCATATTTTGCCACATTCTGACCTTCTGTGAAGATACCATTGGTAAGTCTTTTCTGATCATAGAAACATGGAATCACAGAAATGTAGATCTGGAAGGGACCTCAATATAGGTCATCTAGTCCAGTCCCCTGCATTTAAACAGGTTTAAGTGTTATCTAGACCATCCCTGACAGGTGTTTGTCTAACATGTTCTTAAAAATCTCCAGTGATGAAGCTTCTACAACGTCCCTAGGTAATTTTACCAGTGGTTAATGACTCTGACAGTTAGGCAGTTTTTCCTAACATCTAACCTAAATCTCCATTTCTGCAATTTAAGCCCACTATTTCTTCTCCTGTCCTCAGTGATAAGGAAAACAATTTATGACCCTCCTCTTTACAACAACCTTTTACGTATTTGAAGACTCTTATGCCCCCCCCCCAGTCTTCTCTTCTCAAGATTAGACAAACCCAGTTTTCTCAATCTTTCCTCAGAGGTCATATTTTCTAGACCTTTAATCATTTTTGTTGCTCTCCTCTGGATTTTCTCCAATTTTTCCACATCTTTCCCAAAGTGTGGTGCCCAGAACTGGACAGAGTCCTCCAGTTGATGCTTTATGAGAAGAAATATATCTCATATTTTGTTTACAACACTACTGCTAACGCATCCCAAAATGATATTTGCTTTTTCTGGGAACAATATTACACTGTTGATTCATATTTAGTTTGTGATCCACTATAACCCCCAGACCCTTTTCTTCAGGGTTGCTTCCTAGGCAGTCATTTCCCATTTTGTAGTTGTGTGTAGTTGTTCCTCCCTGTGAGGTTTGGAGGGAGACCCTTCTGGGTCACTGTGGCAGGCCACCATAACTGTCACTCACCAGTCTCTCATTCTGGCCCCCTAGGTGGGCAGAGTAACCTACAGTCTATAACCCCAGCCACTTGGACAGGCGGATGGCAATTAGCAGTCTACAGGCCCTGAGTCACCCTCTGTGTGGGGTAGCCTCCAGTACGCAGTCTTTAACTTCAGTCTTCAGTCTGGAGCAGAAAGCAATTACAGTCTACAGCCTTGGCCCTCTGGGCAGAGCAGAGCAGGGAGCAGACTTTAGCCTAAGCCTCCTAGCTAGGGCAGACAGCAATTACAGTCTTAGGGGGGCAGAGTAACAGGTAGTTTCTAGCTTCAGCCTTCAGGTTGGTGTAGACAGCAAACACAGTTGGAGCCAATAACCTCCTGGCTGGGGTAAGCCACAAAAAAGACACAGGCCTTTGGGCCTTGTGGTGAGTAGGCCACCATCTTAGGGCTGGGGTTGGCAGCATGGGGTTGGAGGACTCAGGCCCAGCCTACTCCACCCCAGTCCAGAGACCTAACAGTGACGGGTAATTTCGCCACCAGGTCAGCGGAGATCCCACTGAAACACGCTGACTCACTTCCTGGCACCACAACCAGACTAATGTCTGGTTTCCCTGGGCTACTTCCTACCACAATCTGTTGTCATGGCACTGTTGGCCACATATCCTCAGCGGCTAGACAGCCAACAATAGTCCCAGTAACTCCTCTTCATCCATGGCTCCCTCCGGTGGCATGGCATGGGACGGCTCTAGACCTGGTCCAGAGTCCTGCAGAGGCTTGAGATGTCTGCTTCCTTCCCTGGCTTAGTCTCAACTGAGTCTCTTTATACTTCTTATCCTGTCCCTGCACTTCCAGCAGGGGTGGACCTGGTTTGGCTCTACTCACCAGGGGGAGCATAGCGGTTCCTCCCTGTCATGTTCAGAGGGAGGTCATGCCACCTCACTACATTGGGCAATTGATTATTCCTTCCTGAGTGGAGTACTTTGCATTTATCCTTGTTGAATTTAATTCTATTTATTTAAGACCATTTCTTCAGTTTGTCCAGATCATTTTGAATTTTAATCCTATCCTGCAAAGCCCTTGCTATCCCTCCCAGTTTGATATCATCTGCAAACTTTATAACTGTACTCTCTATGCCATTATGCAAATAATTTATGAATACATTGAATAAAAACAGACCCAGAAAGGATCCCTTCAGAACCCCATTTGATATGCCCTTCCAGAATGTGAACCATTGGTAACTACTGATGGGGAAAAACCTATAGGGGCCTATCCTGTCCTTGCTTAGCTAAAGTTTGCCCAGTCCTGCTCTCTGAACCAGACTCCCTTTCTAGCTTCCCTTTTAGCTGCAGTATAAGTGAATGTAGGGCATCTGAGGACTAACAGAGAAAAACAGGACCCCCAGAAAAGAGGAACCAGACCCAGAACAGGGAATTAAGATGGAACAAAGGGGTCCTGAATCCTTCTAACTGTCTGTACACAACTAACCACATTCCAGGGGTCGTTGACACAGACAAAACCACAGAAAGGGCAATAACAGGAAAACCCTAATAAGGGAAAGTTGGTCTGCCAGCTTGCTTGTTTTAGTATTAAGCTACCAAATAAGGCAAGAAACCTGTATAACCTAAGCGTTACGTTTTGCGGTTTTAATCTTTATAAGCTCAGGAGTATTTGTAACAGGCAGAGCATCCATCTCCTGTGAGGGGACCATGCTCTCCATGAATGCATGTAATTCCAACCAGTAAAGAGTCTCAGGCTGTCTGACCTAAAATCATCGGTGTGGTTCATTTTTCCACAACACTACTATCAGGCCATGTCTACACTACAAACTTATGTCGACACAAGATATGTCAGCATACAGCTGCTGCAATTAGTACATTGCCTGAGCACAGGCATACTTGGCTCTTTGTGTCAGCGGTGCACGTACTTCCCAGGAGTACTTGTGTTCATGTGTAGGCATCCCACTGTGTAACTCGCCACCATTCAGCACATTGACTTTTGGGGAGTTTGGCAGTGCATGATGGGGCCAAAATGGTCACACAAGGGTGACTAGGAGCATGGGGTCAACTTCTCAGTTTGCAACTATCACCATCCCATAATTGTATCTGTAGCACACAATTTTCATGTCTTTTTTCAAAATCCCACAAACCTGCTCACCTCACTGGCTGCTGTCTCTGACAGAGCCTGCACAGCTCTGCACTATTGTCATGAGCATTGCAAGCACGGGGCATGCAATCCTGGAGTATTTGTAGAACTGCAAGAAGAACCGAATGAATGGGAAAAATGATGATTCCTCGGAGGACAGATTGCTGTGGGACATAGTGAGAACCAAATCAAGGTTGTTGGTGGCATTCATGGAGCAGCTGCAGATGATGGCAAGCCACTTCTGGGCTCAAGAAACAAGCACTGACCAGTGGGGTCACATAATCTTGGGATGACAAACAGAAGCTGCAGAACTTTTTGATGCACAAGGCCTCATTCCTGGATTTGTGGGCTAATTTCACCCTAGCTCTCCAGTTCAGGGAAACCAAAATGAAAGCTGTACAAATAGTAGAGAAGCAAGTGGTGATCATACTGTGGAAATTTGCAATGCCAGACTGCTACCTAGAGTTGAGAATCAATCTGGAGTCAGGAAATCCACCACGAGGGCCGTTGTCATGACGAGAACTAGATCTGTTTCATGCCAGTGCAAAGAATTTGGCATAGGGTAAGTATGAAAACACAAAAACTCCTTGTGTGGGAGCTGATACAGTTAGTGTGCCATCTTAGCAATGGGCTGGTGGGATGCAGGAGAAGCCCAAACTACTTTAGCAGGTTGCACAAGTCCATTCAAAATAGTTAAAGGGATCCTACTCTCAAAGGTGCTCCTAAGATGTCAAATACTGGATGCAGTGTCTCTTCAGTAGCAACAGAAGGTAAGTTCAACTTAGATGCTATTCTATCCATCAACTCATGTAATTGTGATGTATCATCTGAAGTAGATGAAACAGAAACAATGCCCACTTTTTCCATCAGGCGACTACACTGTCTCCAGTTCTGTAGCCATCTGTTGTTGTTCCAGGAGATGAACCAACTCTTCTTCCTCAGACAGTGTATTATGTGCTATTGTCTGGGCTGTAAAGCGATCTGGGGCAATCGTATCTGAAGAGACCACTGAGACCAGAGCCTTCTCACCTGGAGCCACACTACCCCATCCATACTGTGGACAATCACAAAACTGTCAAGGCAGGGCCCAATAAGGCCATGGAGCCCAGGACTGCCAATGTCTCTAACAGTTTGGATTTGGAAACATACCCATAGGATGGGGAAGTACAAGGACTGTAGCAAACCAGTTCTAGATGGAACAAACCTTGAAGGCACAATTCTTCTAAATCCATCTTGATCCTCTTCTAATTCTGGATCCAGCCTCAGATTCACAATGAATCTTACAGGAGATAACAATGGCACCAGAGGGTGAAGAGAAATGGAAGTCTGATAAGGCTCTGTCTGATGATCTCAGAGAAAATCCAGGTCTGAAGAACTGAAACAGTTCACCTCTGTAGGGCACTTGCAGCTACAAGGAAAGGTGATGGTAGGGAGCACAGCACCCACTCAAATAGGCTCGACCTCAGAATGTTCATGAACGCTGAAGGGAGGGGCAGGAAAGGGTTTGTGTTTCAACAAGCACTGCTAGGAGAATGTTTCACAGTTAGGCAGCATGGGTTGGTAGGATACCCATAAGAAGGAATATGCAGAGCCACTTGAAGAACTAATCAAAGAACATACCTTCCATCCCTTGCTCACACTACCTCCCCTCTCTCAACCCTGCTAGGTTTTTTTAAACAGCAATAGGACTCAGGTCTCTTGAGTCCCAATCCATTCCTTGGTCAAGGCTACACTGTGTCATGATCAGGGCTTGGTGGTCATGACTTAGTGGTTGGAACAAGAGCCAGAACTGGAGTTGGGAGCCAAGCCAGGGATCAGAGTCGGAGTCAGAGTCAGAGAACAGGGGCAGGGACAAGACCAGAAGGCAAGAAGCAGGAGTAGGTCAGTAAAGCAGAAACCAGGAGCAAGGCAGCGAAACAGGAAACAGGGACAAATCAGGAAGGCAGGGCTCAGGAGTCAGGCAAGAGGGCAGGGTCCAATGTAGCAGCCAGCCAGGAATTCACCCAATTGCATGGACAACTTCCTGTGTCTTTTTCTGGTTTAAATAGTCTTGATAAATTGTAGAGTCAATTGCTTGACCACACTTTTGTTCACAATGAAATATACTCAAGAGACCAAATAACCAATGTCAATCAGGTTTGTTAATATGATATGGGGAAAATGTGCTAATGATAACAGTCTCTGAAGAGCTATCCTGTGGAGCTATGTTACAAGCACCTTATGCAGGTGTGCTTCCTGAAGTTACGCTTCTAAAGCCATATTTTTATACTCTACTTGTTTATCAGTAAAAGGTGCTACAGTATATACATCATCTGAAATTGGATTCAATGTATCAGCTTTTTACCTTGTTTGTTTCTGGCACTGCAGTATACCCAGTTATCTTTTGCTCTGAACCTATCCATTCCTGGTCATGCTGCACCCTTATCTGTGTTCTGAGCACACACATTCCAGGTACTAAGAGGCATGAAGACAATTCCTAGGTTTGTGGGGGTAACTCCTTTCCTGTTGCCATGAAGAAATAATTATATGTCCTGATACTGACAGTTTTCCTCTCTACTCAAGCCAAGTCTTACTTCATCTAATGCAAGGTATTATGGGAAACTTTAGCATAAGCAAATAGGATTATAACAAAGGTACAGATACTTAAATGCTTGGAATATATATTGCAGGTAGTATTATCAGCATAATATATATGTTTGCTAGCCAGTGTATATTACTCAACAATAGTGTACCTAGCACTGTCAGGGATTCCGGAGTTCCTTCAGTTAGGTGGGTGGTACCTGTGAGTGGTACCTTCAGCTGAGCATAAGGCTTTAGGGTACCCAGTTCTCTAGTCACTAGCAGAGCCATCAGGTGGAGTTGTGGATGCAGGAGCGTCCTGGATTCAGGCCCCGCAGATCCTCACACCTTGCAGAAACTGAGACAAATGTAAAAACTAAACAAAGATCATAAGTAGTAAATGGTAAAAGGGATATTTGAAATTCTTTCATTTTTAACAACATATAGTTATTAGTAATGTAAAGAACTTGTTTATTTACAACATATGATTTTGAGATGAACAATATCTGTTTATCATGTTGGGATGCAGCTTGTATAAAACAGCATATACAAAATAAAACTACATTGCAATACCTGCATAAGACTACTACAGTTTGGCATCATACAGTCACAGAGAAGGATAACTCTGTGGCCTGCTGTACAACTTATGAATTCACATTTATTTTATGAAATTGCTATATCAATGAATTCCTCAGGCGGATGTGGAGTCAGCCATACCTCATCAAGATTAGTATCACATCTCTCCTCCAGTCCAGGGACAATGGAGAGTCATTAACCCAAATGGCTCCCATTCAGATAGGAACAACTTAGGACAATGGGATGACTGAAGCCTAGGGAACAACCCACGATGCCAACTCTGCCCACATATCTACACCGGTGACACCATCAGAGGACCTAACCAGATCAGCCACACAATCACCGGTTCATTCACCTGCACATCCACCAATGTAATATATGCCATCATATGCCAGCAATGCCCCTCTGCTATGTACATCGGCCAAACTAGACAGTCTCTACAGAAAAGGATAAATGGACCAAATCAGATATTAGAATGGCAATATAGAAAACCTGTAGGAGAGCATTTCAACTCCTGGCCACACTATAGCAGACCTTAGGTGGCCATTCCTGCAGCAAAAAAAACTTCAGGACCAGACTTCAAAGAGAAACTGCTGAGCTTTCATTCATCTGCAAATTTGACACATCAGCTCAGGGTTGAACAAAGACTGTGAAGGCTTGCCAACTACAGAAACAGTTTTCTCCTCCCTTGGTTTTTCCCCTCACGCCTAGAAAGGCCTCATCCTCCTGATTGAACTAACCTCGTTATTTCTAGCTTGCTTGCTAGCATATATATACCTGCCCCTGGAAATTTCCACTACATTCATCTGACGAAGTGGGTATTCACCCACAAAAGCTCATGCTCCAAAATCTCTGTTAGTTTATAAGGTGCCACAGGATTCTCTGCTGCTTTTACAGATTCAGACTAACACGGCTACCCCTCTGATACAGTTCTACCAAATTTGTCTGCAGGGAAGGAGTTTGAAGCAATGGGATTTACCCAGAAAGGGGGGCGGGGAGCAAGTACTATTGCTGGGATTTAAAAACTCACAGAGAGCAGAAGGAAGCTCCTGGAGAAGAGAGCAGAGGGAAACTCCATGATTTGAAGGAGAAGCCGTGTGCAGGAGAGGGATCCTGAATACCCTAGAGGACTCTGACCAAATCCCAAAGAACATGGATGATTGTAAACCAGAATGCCTACAGGATTGAAGCTCTGGGAAAGGGTATGCTTAAGCTATTGAGGCATCTTGGAAGATAGCACTGATCCTGGCCTCAGATGCCAGACTGTGGGGGGGTGCCACTAGGACCCAGACTGTAGAAAATTGTGTCTGCTGCTGGTACATATGTATTCTCTCTGCTCTAGATGCACAGAGATGGTGGAATGCTGTGCTGGAGGAAGGAGGGCACAAGAGACATAACAGGCAGGCGGGACAAAAGGTGAGAGGGAATAACAGAAAGCAGCAGGAGCTACAAAGAGAGAGAGGAGGGGGAACCTCTTATGTACCTCTCTAGCACCCCAAGGAACTTGGACTGATTAACATCAGCTTCTTATGGAGCTTCCTGTTTCCTGCTGCTTCCCTGAACCCACTTGAGGAGAACAGGCAGCCAACTGAAGTAGTAGGAGCCAGTTAGGCCCTTAAGATGCTGATATCTTCCCTCACTCAGGCCCTGCTACCTGCTTACTTGTCCCCTTCAACTGAGTGTTGAGAGCTACTATAGCTGGCACAGAACAGCAGTTAGTGAAAGAAGAAAATGCCCCTCTGAGGCAGCATTCAGAAAAAGAAAGAAAGCAAAGGAAGTTTTTCTGTCTAAGCAGGAAAGAGCTCTCCTGAGATACATAGACACCAATGTTCACAGTGAGCCTTCTGGCCTCAGCGAGGATGTGAGTGGTGAGGAGATGCCTGATCTTTCCAGTTAGTCACAGTGCAGGTGACCTGGCAGCTACTGCAGCATCCATATCTCCATCTCAAATGAATATAACCACACACATTCCTGAAGAAAAGTGTAGATCAGAGTGTGGTGGAGGTGCAAGAAACAGCTGCTGCTGAGTTTAGTTCCTTAAATCTAGACGATCCAGGACTATGGACCCACTTGAGCAGTAGCCTGAGGGACTTCCTTGTACTGTATGAGCCACAACAAGTGAAAAACTTCATGTTCCCAAAAGACAATGAAAATAGAAGTTTCCATCCAACACATTACTGGTGTGAAATCCCCAGTGGTGACAAAGTGGAGAGGGCATGGCTTATGTACTCAAAAACCCAGAATGCCGCATACTGTTTTTGTTGAAAACTCTTCCAGTCTGATGTTCCAGCTACATGGAGTTCCAGAGGAACAAAAGACTGGAAAAATCTGGCTAGAAATCTGGCATGCCATGAGAAGGTAGCAAATCACCAGAGAGCATTCCAAAGGTGGAAAGAGCTTGAGATGAGACTAAGGTTAAAAGCCACCACAGATGATCAGCATCAAGAGAAGATTGCATCAGAGTCTCTTTACTGGCAAAATGTTCTGAAAGGCTCATTGCCATTGTGAGAATGCTTGCTACCCAAAACCTAGCACTGTGTGACACTTCAGATCAGCTGTATGTGCCAAACAATGGAAACTTCCTTAAAGTTGTGAAGCTTATGGCTGAGTTTGATGCTGTACTCCAGGAGCATCGAAGAAGAGTCACCACCCAAGAACTGTACACACACCACTACCTTGGAAAAGCAATTAAAAAATGAGATCATACAGTTACTGGCAAGAAAAGTCAAACAGAAGATTGTGGCAGATCTGAAGTCAGCAAGCTATTACTTGATTTTGACTGGAACCTGACATCAAGCCATATGGAACAAATTACTTAAGGTGCCATTTTTTAACAACAACAGAACCTAGTGAAAATGTCCCTGCAATGGTGACATTGGTGACAGACAGCATTTCTAGAATTTATTGACATTGATGATACTACAGGAACTGGTTTGACAATTGTGCTCTTAAAAAAGCTGAAGATACAGGAATTGGATAGCTGCATGAGAGTCAGGGCTATGATAATGGTGCAACATGAGAGGAAAGAACAGAGGAGTGCAGACACGGATCTGAGAGTTAGACCCTCGAGATTTTTTGTCCCATGCAGCTCTCATTCATTGAATTGGTGGTCAGTGATGCAGCATCAGCTTCTATGAGGCTGCTGAATTTTTAATGTAATTCAAGCATCTATGTATTTTTCTCTGCATAACTCATTGATGGCAAATTTTGAAGCAACACCTGGGAACATCCTCTTCACACTGAAACCGCTGAGTGCCACACGATGGAAAAGTGAGTGTAGGCGATAAAGCTATCAACACCAAAATTGAAGATAGATGATGCATATTGCCATTATGGAGATAATGCTGTATACAGGAATTGTCATGAGAAACAATGGCAGAGGGAACGGAATCACCAGAAACATATATAACTTTAAATTTCTGTGTGGCTTATTTGTGGCTGACATACTGTTTGAAATAAATGTTGTAGCAAGAGACTCCAAGGTGGTGACCTTGTATATCTGGAGCAATGGAACAACTGGATGAAGCAAAGTCATACATACTGCAGTCTTTACCAGTCAGATGAGGGATTTTAAAATGTTCTGAGAGTGCACAGAATTGGCAGAGGAGCTTACACTGAGCTATTTTCCCACCCATTCAAGAATACAACAAGTCCCCAAAGAAGACATTTTGATTACAAGGCATGATAAAGACTCAAACAACAATTCAAGCTGAATTCTTAACAAGTTGCTAGATTGTGCAGTACAGTCAGCTGAAGAACATTTCATGCAGCTCAAGGAACACAGCAGTATATTTGGGATGTTGTATGATATTCCAAAACTCCTCAGTATACCTGAAGAAGACCTACACCAGCAATGCAGGGCACTAGAAACAGTGTTGACACATGATGACATGCACGATATTGATGTGAGTGATTTAGGTGATGAATTGAAAGCCCTTTCAAGATCCATTTCAGCAGGATCAACTCCAAAGGCTGTCCTGGAACACTGTGCACAAATAACATGACCACCCTCTTTCCAAATGCTTTTGTTGCTCTGTGCATATTTCTAACACTTCCTGTAACAGTTGCCAGTGGAGAATGCAGTTTCTCCAAGCTGAAGTTAATAAAAACACATCTACACTCCACAATGACATAGGAGAGGCTGGTCAGCCTTGCAACCATCTCAACAGAGCATGAACTGGCCCAGACTGTGGACCTTCCGGAAGCAGTTCAAATCTTTGCAATCAAGAAGGCATGGGAAGCACCACTTTGATGATTCAAACTGATAAAAATGCTAGTGTTTACTATGCAGACAAGAAAAGTTACATTTGAAAGTTAAGTGTTACTTAACATTTTTGAACAAGGCATTTAAGTTGTTAGTTCTTCTTTATTGGGGTAGGTAGCAGAGCAGTACTATGTGAGGAGTAGAACAGGAAGAAGGCAGAACTGAGACTTTTTGAAGTTTTGCCCCAAGCGAGGGGGTATGGGGGCGTCATTTGAGCTCCCTGCCTCAGGTGCCAAAATGTTGAAGGCCGGCCGTGCCTGGAGGCCTGAGATAGTGGGACTGTGAGGTCTCATTTCCCCAGAGGGGTAACAGACACAGAGCCTGTGCCCAGGAAATGTGGTGGGAACCAAAGACAGAAGCTTGGTGAGTGTGTAGCAGGAGGAGCTTTACCAGGGGTGTGAATGATCTTCCTCAGTTGGTGCAGTCCTTGGCAACTGCTCAGCACTGATGGTGAATTCTTCCCAAGATTAGTAGTTTTCTTGCCTCACAGCCAAAAAAATATTCTCAAAGGCTCTACAGCATAATACACAAGGATACTCGCCTAAGTTACTCTGGCTTTAGTGAGCTAATATGAAAGTAAGTTCAAACTACTCTTTCTTCCTTGAACCCCCACGCAAGATATTTAAAAAGGTTCCAGTATATTTAAAGCTCAAAATTCCTCTTCTAGCTCTATACCAGTAATATTAGTCTCCATGTCCTTTTCTGTGCTATTATTCTAAAGGAAGTCTCCTGCCTTGAGTTGATTAGTTTACCCCATCCACCTGATTAATACTTTCTCCAAGCTAAAGGCAGCCAGCACTACAGATACTAATGAACACAAAAGCAGTGTGAATAATATGCTTATGGAACTCTATTCTGGAAAATGAAATTTGGGATAGGAAATTGTCAGTTACCTAAGTACATAGAAAAGGATTAATCTGAGTGAAGACAAATGAAGATGTGGTGGAAAGTAAGTCCATGATGGCTAAGATTTAATAGGCTTGAACTAAGGTGATTATGCACAATCAGAGGAAGGAAGCAAAGGAGTCTGAATTGACAGGGGCAAATCCTGAAGTCCTTACTCAGCTTTCATTCAGTGCTAATGCAAGCAGACTGTTGTTGAAGTCAATGCAGGTATGTCTACGCTTCAGCAGGGGGCATATCTCCCAGGCTCGGTAGACAGACATGAGCTAGCTCTGTTAGAGCTAGTGAGATAAAAATAACAGTGTGGATCATGCAGCATGGGCAGTGGCGCCAAGCAGCCCGACATGCAGGGTCTGAGCTTCGGTGGCTAGCCCAAGCTACCACTTGTGCCACAACATCCACCTGCTATTTTTAGCTTGCTAGCTCAAGTGGAGCTAGCACAAGTCTATCTACCCAAGCTGGGAGGCATGCCCCCAGCTGCAGTGTAGGCATGGCCTGGAAGTCTGCCTGAATTAGGACTAAACAAAAGCTGACAGCATGATGTGGTCTAAATTAGCTGTTACCACTCAAAAGAGATCTTGGAGTCATTGTGGATAGTTCTCTGAAAACATTCATTTGATGTTCAGTGGCAATCCAAAAAGCGAACAGAATGTTGGGCATCATTAAGAAAGTGATAGATAATAAGACAGAAAATATCATATTGCCTCTATAAAAATCTTTGGTACAACCACATCTTGAATAGTGCGTGCAGATGTGATCAACCCATCTCAAAAAAAATATATTGGAATTGGAAAAGGGCAACAAAAATGATTAGGGGTGTGACGTTATTGACATAAACTGTAACCGTATAGGGCATTGTTGCAACCACTGTTATCTATTTGCAAAAAATATTGTACAAAGGTTGTCATGTGAGGTATCTATAAAAGAGTTATGATTTGCTGGTTATGATTATGCTATCTGTATGTGTGTATCATTTTGTAGGTGAAGTTATGAATATTGGCTATACTTGTATCTCAATGTGTTTTAATTCTAAGTAGCCTCAGTGAAGCATTTGGTCAGCTTCTTAAGAAAGGACTATTGTCAGTAAGTGCCCAGTCAAGAAACACTTAACTGACAATGAACTCTGGGAGATGCCAATCCACATCTGAGCTTTCCTGGGAATGTTCAAACTAACATGTAAACACGGGCATTGGCTTGCAAACTGAGTCATGCATGGACATGTGACTTGCCCATGTGACTCCAAGCTCCATCTTGCTGCTGTGATTTTCCACAGTAAGAACAAAGAGGGGTCCTTCTATGGGCAGAGAATATAAAAGACCCTGAAAATCCCTCCATCTTGTCTTCAGTCCTGCTTCTGACCTGGGGAGAAACCTTGCTACAAACTAAAGCTCTAAACAAAGGACTGAATGACCCCTCCCAGCTGTGGATGTACTCCAGAGACTTGATTTGAACCTGCAGTTTATTCCACCACTGCTACAAGCCTGAACCAAGAACTTTGCCATTACTGTATGTTATTGATTCCATTTAACCAATTCTAGCTCTCATCTCTATCTTTTTCCTTTTATGAATAACCCTTTAGATTTTAGATTCTGAAGGATTGGCAACAGTGTGATTTGTGGGTAAGATCTGATTTGTATATTGACCTGGGTCTGACGCTTGGTCCTTTGGGATCGGGAGAACTCTTTTTCATTTACTGGGGTATTGTTTTCACAACCATTCATCCCCATAACAAGTGGCACCGGTGGTGATATTGGAAAACTGGAGTGTCTAAGGAAATTGCTTGCATGACTTCTGGTTAGCCAGTGGTGTAAAACCAAAGTCCTCTCTATCTGGCTGGTTTGGTGTGCCTTAGAAGTCGAGAAATCCCAGCCTTGGGCTGTAAATGCCCTGCTTTAAGTAATTTGTCCTGCATTGGTTCTCTCAGTTGTGTCCCACCAGAGGCAGCATCGTTACAAGGGGTATGGAATGGCTTCCATATGAGGAGAGATTAATCAGACTGGGATTTTTCAGCTTGGAAAAGAGATGACTAAGGGGGGATATGATTGAGGTCTATAAAATCATGATTGGTGTGGAGAAAGCAAATAAGGAAGTGTTATTTACTCCTTCTCATAACACAAGAACTAGGAGGTTACCAAATGAAATTAATAGGCAGCAGGTTTTAAACAAACAAAAGGAAGTATTTCTTCACAGAACGCACAATCAACCTGTGGAACTCTTTCCCAGAGGATGTTGGGAAAGCCAAGACTATAACAGGATTCAAAAAGAACTAAATAAATTCATGGAGCATGGATCCATCAATGGCTATTGGACACCATGGGCAGGGATGGGGTCCCTAGCCTCTGTTTGCCAGAAGCTGGGAATGAGTGACAGAGAATGGATCACTTGATGATTACCTGTTCTGTTCATTCCCTCTGGGGCACCAGGCATTGGCCACTGTCAGAGGACAGGATACTGAGCTAGATAGACCTTTGGTCTGACCCAGTTTGACCGTTCTTATGATCTTGCAAGGTGCTGACTGCTTCGCGTGACATTCTGAGCATCCTTTACTCTTACTGAAGTCAACAGGAGTAGTGGTTGCTCCGCACCCTGCAGGATCAGCTCCGCCAAAAGGAGTTCAGGACTTGGCCTACTGGGCTGATACTGAGCAATTACAGACAGCTAGTTAGAGATGGAATAGAACCCAAAGGCTCGAAGTTCATGCTGCCATTTTCTTGTCTTATGGCATGTATGTATAACAAAAAGCCATGTGGAAAGAGAAATTTTCAGGGACTTTCCTTCAAAAAACTGTTTATCTGTTCTTAATAAAGTCCTCAGGGTACTTTATTTTGGTACTTGGAGACTCCTGGAGCACTGGTCTTTCACAGTTGCTGAAGACGGCAACAGAAATAAAGTAAATAGGGGCTGAACCATGGAGTATTGGGATAGTGACACCAAAACATCTCTAATAATGGTTTTAATGTAAACCATTGGGACTGTTTTTATGACATTTGATTAGTAGACAATAGGCTCTTGTACTGCTCTGGTACAGTATTAGTGATCAACAAATGAACATACACCAGGCAACAGATACTAGAGACTGGGTTTCATTTATTCATTTCTCAGAGAACCAAGCTCATAAACTATCAGACCAAGTTCCTTCAAAATGTCTTTATTAGCGAAGGGCTAGAATTAAAACCCCAGCTCTGAATATTTCTCATTTGTGCTTCTCAGGTCCTTTTCTTTTATTTACAAGTAACACAAAATATTTGCATATTGAAGAATTGGCTCCCTCCTGGATACGTGGGCATTAAACACTGGAAACGTTAGCAGGCAACCTTCAAGGAGAATTAGAAAACTAACTACACTGAATACATTTCCTTCTAATAAATCAGCTTAGACTGTAACCCTCTAACTACTTTGTTCCTCTTCTAATGTGAACAGTAAAATGTGCTTTAAAACAGTTATCCTCAGTGAAGATATTGGAAACTGGGATTCTAATGGAACATTGCAGAGTTATTTGAGTGGCCACTTGCCCTAGCATACTTAATGTTGGAGCTAAAGCACAGTATGTAAATACTTCAGTGAAATCAGACTTTTCTAGCATATTTATTGACATTTATCCAAACAAAGAATACATTCTGACTTGGCAATGAAGGGCCAGATTGTTGTCAGCAGAAATCCACTCTCTGAGCAATTTCATCTTCATCCCAAATAATTACAGCTTTCAATAAATTAACTTGCTCACAGTTGCATGGCAGAACTGACATACTGAGAAAAAGGATGTGCAGAGTGCTCTAGGATCATTCACAGAACAGCCCTGCCATCAGTGTTCTCCTTAGAGGCAGAGGGAAAGTCTTTTAGTGAGGCTGATCTTACCTGGATCATATATGCCGATGCAGTGAAGCACTTAAATAGATGTGTAACTTTAAGCATATGACAGGTTTCAGGGTAGCAGCCGTGTTAGTCTGTATCCGCAGAAAGAACAGGAGTACTTGTGGCATCTTAGAGACTAACATTTATTTCAGCATAAGCTTTCATGGGCTAGGGCTCACTTCTTCGAATGCATAGAATGGAACATTCCTGCTGGTGATAGCTCATCTCAGTAGACTGGCCTTTTAGTTAGTATGGGTACTTCCACCTTTTCATGTTCTCTGTATGTATAAATATCTTGTGTCTGTGTGTTCCATCCTATGCTTCTGAAGAAGTGAGCTACAGCCCATGAAAGCTTATGCTGAAATAAATTTGTTAGTCTCTAAGGTGCCACAAGTACTTCTGTTCTTTTTAAGCATATGAGTAGTCCCTGTGACTCCAACGGGACTATTCACATACTTAACGTTACATGCATGCTGAAGTGCTTTGCTGGGCTGGAGATGTAGTTCTGGAAAGAATTTATAGCAATCGAGATTTGGAATTTCATTATTAATATCTAAATTCTCCAAACATGCAGAAATGTCTAGTTTGGGAGAGAACTCTGAATGTTGTTTTCCAAACTTATCCCAAAGTGAGCATATTAAGGAAGTAGTCTATCTGATTTTGGGAAAATGAGCCCCATCCAAACACATACACAGGAATCAGAAATGAGATTCCATAGCTCTAGAGAAGGGCACTTGGCTTCTGTTGTAGAAGTGAGTAACCATCAAATGGAAAGGAAAGGGTGAAATGTGTATAAATATAAAGCACATATAAACACAGGAGAAAATTCCAACGCTGCCTAATCACAGGATGCCTGGAAAGCTACTTCTAGGGCAAGTCAGTTATTGTACTAATTTCAAGTCATGTCAGTTCAAAGCTTCAGCCTTTTTACGAAACACAGTTAAGGTCCAGTCTACACTACAAATAAGAATCATGGCTGTAATCAGGTTAGAGGGCAACTGAGTTCTAGACAAATCCCTGGCCACTATTGTATTTGCAGCTTAGACAGGGCCTCAAAATACACTGTTAGCCAAAAAATAGTCCCAGAATCCTTTATAACATTTGAAACAGTGTATCCCTCTCAAATACGGTACTGAGGCCCTTTATTCATCTACTTGTGCCCTAGAGGATAAAGAACATCTCACCGAGACCCTCCAGACAATCCTTCTGGCTGTACTCAACCTCTCAGAAGCAGGGCTGGTGCAAGGATGTTTTGCACCCTAGGCAAACTTCCACCTTGTGCCTCCCCATCCTTGCCCAGACCTGCAGCAGCTCCCCATCCCCCCTCTGCCCTGAGGTGCTCCCCTGCCCCCACGGCAGCTCGCCCCCCCCCAGGGAGCCGTGCAGTACCTCCCCACCCCAGCTCCATGTTCTCCCCAAGCACACCACCCCCACTCTAATTCTCCTCCCCTCCCAGGCTTGTGGCACCAATCAGCTGTTTGGCGCCGCAAGCCTAGGAGGCAGGAGAATTAGAGCCGGGGATGGCGTGCTCAGGAAGGACGCAGAGCAGAGGTGAGTTGGGGTGGGGAGCCCTGTAGCAGCTCCCCTCCCCGCCCTGAGGCACCTCCTCTCCGTGGCAGTTCCCCACACCCCCGGCCCGGGGAGCCGTGCAGCAGCTCCTCACCCCAGTTCACCTCTGCTCTGCATCCTCCCCGAGCACGCCGCCCCTGCTCTAGTTCTCCTCGCAGGCTTGCGGTGCCAAACAGCTGATTGGCGCTGCAAGCCTGGGAGGTGGGAGAAGTGGAGCAATGATCACACGCTCGGGGAGGAACCACTGTAAAAAAAAATCGGGGGCACTGCTTTTTGGCACCCCCAAATCTTGGCACCCTAGGCAACCGCCTAGTTCGCCTTAATTGTAGCACTGATACTTCCTCATAAGGCAAAATCTCCTCTCCGAACTGCAAAGGAGAGCCTGACTCTGATAGACTCTGTTCTGCATGTTAGAGTTCATATCAGCTATCAGAATCTGAAAGGAGAATTTTATCCTTAGTTCTTATTGTCATACTCAGTGGTCTACAAATACTATATAATTTTCTCTCTCATCAAAGTCCTGCTTTTTCAGCTCCCCTTTTCACTTCTATGTAATGTTTCCCAGCTTCTTCTTTAAAAGAAGAAAGATTGAAAATATTTAAGCTAGTTGTAAATGTCTGGATCAATCACTGTGTTAACGATTCCTACGTAATAATGTCCCGCAATATACTGTGCCATATTTTTACTTTGTTTACTGAATAGAAGGTTAAATTACAAGATTATGAAGAAAATCATTTGGTGCAAAAAATTATTTCCTGAGAACCCATCCTGATCCATCCTAAGCTAACACTCTTCACTCCACACATACCTCATGACCAGTGATCCTAGTTTTCTGTGATAAAAAAACCCAAATTCTCAGGAAAAAAAAGGATAAAAATCTACATTTTTCTGTGATTAAAATGAAACACTGAACTTTAGTTTCCCTAGCCATAATATATATATATATTGTAATCAGTTGAAAACAATGTTTTATTGATAAATTTAAGTTTTTAAGCAAGTTCAAAGCCTACCAGCGTTTAGCGCTTTTCATGTGTAAGCAGAATCAGGATGAGCTGTATCCTGACATCTGGGGGTGAATTGTAGGGAGTGTGGAAAGAATATCAAGAATTTCAAAAGGTGTGGACAGATTTGCATTGGCATCCACCCTCAACTTAGCATAAGCCCACAGCAGCTTCGGATGGTGATTTTAACAGCTCTGGGATCATAAGCCCACGACTCAAGCCTAATCGAATGTGGGATATCGTCGAAGCTCTTGCCCCATGTCTATGTTAATCGGGACAGAGATAAAATGAAGGCATTTTCACAATGTTATGAGAGGGGAACTGTGGGACTGCTTTGTGACCGAAATGACCAACCTCAGTTGGTGGTACTTGCTAGACAAGGGACATGGGTCCAAAACCAGTGACTGAGAGAGGTTGGGACAAGGTATCTGCTTTGGTCGGTGCAGTTCTTCCTTGGAGCCAGATGCACAGTCCAACCTCTCCTCACTGTGATGAGCAGAGTTGACTTTTTATTCCGGTGAAGAGTCCTAGATAACGGTTACTGAGCTGACTCACTTTGGCAAATGGTTACTAGTCACGGGGCCTCCGCTCTACTATTCATGAGACTCATAAGAGTTGAAATATCAAGAGAGCTGAAATTTCGGCTGGAGAGCACTGAGTACTGTGCATAACTAGTGCGGGGATGCCTGTAAGTCATTAGAACAAGACAGTGTGGTGGAGTGGAGCATTTTGCGGGGGATGCGCGGTACGGACACGGGACTCCAGCTGGGGGCGCAGAGTCGGGACCTGGCAGAGTGGAATAGCTTGGGAAACGGGTAGTGGCACTCACGGAGTGGCGAGCCAAGCCAATTTGGGCGACAACGAGCAGCAGACCCTCACAGGTCACTGGAATCAGTGGTGGACGCGAGCAGTTTGTGAGGACGGGCTGGAGGCAGCAGAGTGATGCGGACTGGTAAGACGAAGCAGTGGTGGAGAAGGCAGAAGCAAGAACGCACACTGGAGATGTCAAGGCAGTTGCCCGTTGACCACGTAAGGTGCCCTTTCACTCAGGCTGGGAGAGGGACCTTCTAGCAGATTGTAGGACTCTTGAATTTCTGGGTGGCATTGATCGCAGGAGACTTTTGGGTTGTGGAGCTGCTTGGATGATTGATCTTAACCAAGGGCAAAACTGCCAAATGTTATCTGGGGTGGGTATCTTATGTTTATGGTCATGTGTTATAACTCGTTGGTGTTTCTCAATAGGGATCCGCATTGATCCTGACCTTTCTGAAAGTTTGCTACACTCGACTCCGTGCTTGCGAGAGGGGAAGTATTGCCTCCTAGAGGTGCCCAGGGGGGTGTGGTATGTAAGTGTCCCAGGTCACTGGGTGAGGGCTCGAGCCGGTTATGCATTGTGTTACTGAAACAGAACCCCTGGATACTGAACCTGGCCCTTGTTGCTGCCAGCTCAGAGGGGCAGAAGGGTTACACATGTATTCTACGATTGTCTGTCTTTAAACATAATTGACAGCCTTGCTGCATACAGTACAGAATAGCACATTACCGTCAATGTGAAATTTGTCCTTGCCAAAATCAGTGACACAGTCTTTAGGGATGATTTTTGAAGCTGTTGGCATCTTTGCATAACTTGAATTGCTCACATCTGGACACTGAAGTAAAATTTGAGATGCATTAAAACACAAATCCCTATATGCCATTTAGTAACCTTTATATGCCAGAAACAGTTTATAGGAGTATGTTTAGCTATGTAAATTTAAAAGTGCATTCAAAAATTTAACCACAAGAGGGGGAGGTTGCATTGAATAAGTGACACTGTTACTTTCAGTAAAATTTAGCTAATATGTGGGTTTTTTTCACAAAATGTAAAAACAAAGATTCTCTGTAAAAATGTAAATTCCAGTATTTTCCATTGCAAAAGGATTCCTAGGATCCCTGCTCATAGCTAATTGCTCTCTCTGTATTCTTCTCCCACTTTCATATAGGTGAATTCTTTCCTGCTGTCCTTGACAGCCGGAACACGCTCCCTATCCTTGTTTGGCAGCCATCTATCTGATCTTCTGTAATACGTCATTATCAATATCAGTACTTCTTCTGTGAGGCCTCTCAGGGTTAATCCACCATTCAAAGAAATGCCTGTCAGATACCACGCCACAAGCCTGCTGGACCTTTATGTGATGAATCCAACCCACCCTTTGTTCACAGTGGCAGTTGTTTGTCTGTTTAGATTGGAAGCTCCTTGGGGGCAGGGAAGATGTCTCTCCAATGATGTCTGCAATGCCAAGTACACTGCTGGCCTCCATCAAATAGAAAATAATAATTATGATAAATAATAAATAGAAACAATGAAACAGAAAGAGATCATCTCTGAGAGGAGTGAGAAATTTTTTTAAAAAAATAGAAGAATCAGAGGACTGTCTTCTTGAGCAATCACTCTATTTTCAGATTAAGCTTTTTTTAGTAACTCACCATACAGGCTGAAACATTTAATAGAAAAGTATCATCTGCAAACGTATATAAAAATAATACGAACAGATAAACATTTCAGTGCCAAGTCATTATTCTATTCCAAGTGCAGAGGTAAACAATCCTGCATAAATCAAGGCATCATTAAAAGAAGATTCTCTATTTCAGTCAAACAAAAATGCCAAACTAAAATAATGCCAGAGCACATTGTTTGGTTTTAAGTTTTACATCTTTATTTGTACCAATATAAATTAAAAAACAGTAGAGCTCACTCTGGTGTGGGACTGAGGAATGGAATAAAGTAACAGTATGATTGTGCTTTGTAGGAAGCATCTGCTAATTACAGTCTACAAAGTCCCTCTCAATTCAAAATTAACCCTATTTTGTAAATATGTGAGATTTCCCATTATTCTGTGAAATCTAATATATTTACTTCTTGGATTCCCTGTTTTGGCTACATCTATAGTCCTCAATACCACTCATTCCTCTTAAAAAGCAAAGACATAAATTCTGAACCACTTGCTGTTTTATTTTATCAATTGACTCTACCATGGATAGTTGTTCAGAGAGTAGCCTTAGAAAATGCATCCATCCTCACAATCTGTGCATGTATGCTTCAATTAAAATCTTGCAAAATCTACCTGCTATCCTGCAACAATGTCCAAAGCTCCACAGATGGTGCCTATGGCTTTGAATCATGTATCTGAATTTGTCAATTTTTATGCCTGGTTATAGAAAACAAATGCAAATTAGAAGTCCAGGAAATAAGCAACTAAGGGATATAGGTGCATTGAAATCTAGATACTTTTGGGATTCCAATATAATACTTACCTAGAATTATTTTTTCTTGATGACAAAGAAAGGAATAGTAAAATTTTAGACAAAACTTCCAATCTATGGACCAGATTTATAACATGACTCACACAATAAAGGGAGCTGAATTAATGACAAATGGGAAGAGCAAAGGGCAAAAGTGAGAGATTCTTTTCTTAGAAGCTGTTCCCAAAACATAATTCTTAGCGCTGACTGCTAAAGAGTCAGAGATAAGAGAAATGATGATATCAGTGTCTTCAAGATGGGGCTGAAAATCTTGCTTCTGTCTGGGAGTCATCTTTCTGTTCCTAGCCTAACTTGTGTCTGGTGAAATTTCTCCTCTTGCTTTCAAAGGAGTTGTGGTTCACTGATGAAGCAGCTATTAGAGGTATGAGAACGAGACATCTCACTTCAGTCCTTCCAAAATTAACATGGGTTTTAGATTCAGTTCTTTCATGTACCTTAGTCCATGCTCATGAAATGTCAATGAACAAAGGTGGATGTTATTATTATAGGCCCCAATTCAGGAAAGCACATACGTACATGTCTAAGTCCATCCCAATTTAGGACAACATTTAAGTACACGCTTAAGTCCCATTGAAGTTCATGAATGCTGAGCATGTAGTTCAGTGTTATCTGCAAAAGGGATAATTTCCTACAGCAGGGAACTAGCCAAGAAGCCAGCCGATCTCCCTCCTCATACCTGATCTTCCTCAATCTCTTCATCTTCATTGGGCTCATCCTCAAAACAGGCCCTTGGATGCCCCCATGAGGGCAGCTTTGGTCATATTTTCAAAGTCATTTCAATCCAGCCTCTATTTCTCTATGATAAGCACATAAAAATGGTTTTGTGTCTGTAAATTGTATTGAACATAAGAACAAACTAAACTGAAGTGTTCAATTAGCAAGGTCTTCATGAATGAATCCATTCTGGCTTCTCCCCAGTTTTGGTACACATTTCGGGAGAATCAGAGGAGTTGTGACTTGAGGAGCACTTGTTGGAATAAATAAATTCATTCCCTATATATTTGGCCACTTAAAGAAAGAATATACAGGCTAAATAGACTATTCCAGCAGATTCTGAAGATTAAATGCCTACTGTCAATAGGGCAATTATAATATAGAAAGCCTTCCAATATACTGAGGTCCAGGAAGTGACCAGCTCCAGTTCATGACCTTAAAACAAAATCAACCTGATGCAACAGAGAAAAGGTTGTGGGAAAAGAAAACCTCTGAAACTGGGAGCACCAGGCTGGACAAAACCAGCATCTCTGACAGGAATTCACAGAGTCAGGACAGGCTTTAGCACAAATGCAAGAGCTGAACATCCTGCAGACTCCTAAAGAGTCCATCTTGTGCAGAAAAGGTAGAGCAGAAACTTGCAGACTGCTGTGGTGAGCTGAGAGTAGCAGACAGTACTGGATAAGTACAGAGAAGGAAGAACTAGGGCCCCACAGTCTCTCCATTAGTATTTGATGTCTAGCAATTATTCTGTGTTACTATAAATTACCTACAAACAGGCATGTTCATTTACTACTACTAGGAAATTAAATTGCTAATTGCAAACAATAATAAACAATTATTTCTATGTATATCTATAACTTAGATACATAAACTGTGCAACACTGAGGGCCATGTCAAGACCCTGAGGCCTGTACATAATTTGCACATTTTTTTAAAAAGAGGACTCCTATCCCACTACATTCACTTGCCCTCACAAATCCCTCCACTTGCTGGAAGGTGAACGAATCCCCTTTGGTTCTGAAAGTGGGAAGGTCTCCCTAGCTGGCGGAGGAGGTTGGACAGGGGAAAGGGATCTCCCCAGGGTGATAGGATAAGGGTTGAAACTAGGCTTCAATCCCCTCCCATAAAAGCTCTTCAGCTTCTAGCTGGGGCTGGGCAGGGAGAGAGGCAAGCGCAGCAGGAGCAACTGCCAGGCTCCTCCTCAGTGCACCAGCAGCTTGGCAGCACCTCTGTGCCCCACTGGCGCGGTGGTCAGGTGCAGCAAGAGACTGCCCACTGCATTCCTGTTGTGTTATCAGTGGTGGCTACAGGTGGGCAATGCAGGAAGGATAGTGGGTATAAACCTGCAGCTTAGTAGCTGTGTGAGTGTGAGGCAGCTGGCTCAGGCCCAGCCTTAGAGAGGTCTCAAAATGTTAACTCTAGCAGAGCTGACATTTTGGAGTTGGCCTTCAAAATAATCCCACCCTACCACAAACAACACTAATTCCTGTCCAGCATCATTACCCTGTGAGGCACAAGGGTAGTCTGAGGTTTTGGGGGAGGCCTAGAGAGATGATATTTCCAGACACACCTCAAAGTTAATAGACTTATTTTACACTAAAAGGGAGAGGGGGTAGAATCTTTCATCTCTCTCCTTGCCAACACATACACCCTGACTCCTGCTGCTGAAGTGGAGACCAACTCAGTAGTTTTCTCCTTTCATCCCTTTACATCATTTCAAGGCTATCTACACAAGGAAAAGGGCTGAAAACTTACTTTTTTAAAATGATAATTGAGATGAGACCGGCGGTCTGCCCTCTTAACAAGGGATTTATGCAAGATTCTGTGATCCCCTGCTAGCTCATCTGAGTTGATTTCTTGTAAGTCTGTGTGCAAAGCAGTGTAACTTGGTGGCACAAAATGTGATTTCAGGATGGGAAGGCTCCATATCATTTTCAATTTCTGGTAACTGCAACACTCTGGGGAAGACAAGTAGTCTTCATTTCTGGCATGATCTGGCTGACATGATCAGATTGTCAGAACTCCACCAGGGCCAAAGTTCCCAGGAGAAAGGAATAGATGTAGTGATTTAAAATATTAAAAATTGCTGTATCTCTTATATGCAATGTTTAGCCCTTGGTTTGCTATGCATTAATTACAGGGCCTTCCATTATCTACCTCCAATGGTGGAGATTCTTCTTAAACTGAGAGAGAACCAATGAATGCCTTCATTTGCTTCCAATTATTTGTATTGCATTAATTCCTAATAGCTCACCACATTCATGTGTATTGGTATGCACAGTAGTAAGCTGTCTATCAGTGCAATATTTGCAAAAACAATAAATAGAACTATTACAAGTTTTGGTCAGATGCAAATAAATCTGGATGGGGTATCATCTTCAAATGGCAGAGGTGATTTAGTGCTGGTGCTGTCCTCATGAATTGCTTTGGATTCCAGCAGCTATTTTTGTGTTTAACTAATGGTGATTCTTAGATTACTGTTGCCATGTTCCAAATTAATAGATTTTGAATGAGCCCCAGCCGAAAGAAGAACAGTACTGACAGACTGCCTGGTTTGTGCCCTCTGCCAACACACCCTTCGTACATACAATCAGATGTGTACACTGGATGCACTTTAATAGTTCATTACGTCTGTAGAGATTCTACAAGTTTCAGAGATTCTTGTATTTGAAACAGAAATCATCACTAGGATTGATAATCTCTCTACAGCTGGTATGAATTTAATCTGCCCAACGCACACATATATGTTCGTGTGTACATGCAGACACTTGCACTGTGCAGTTGTAACACAAAACATACACATTGTTTTACTTTTTCAGCACCATATTAGTATAAAAAGAAAAATTGACCCCTAACATAGCAATGCTATAGTTAAGGTTGAAATAACACTCTTGTTCTAAACCTCATTTTCAAAAGATCTTTCTGGAAGGAAATACTTTGGGGCTTTTTTTGGTAGAAGTTTGAAACATTTAAGACAGTTTGCAATAGGAATCTTTATTGCTCTGTCTTTAACACACAAACAGACACTGTCCTTGGTGGATGAAACTGATATGGGCAATGTAATTAAAAGTTGGAGCAAATAAATATTAAAGGCAGAGTGGCCTGACTGAAATGGTATTTCTAGGTCTAGCTTGAGACAAGGCTTAAGCAGGCATTCATGAAATAATGGCCCAGAACAGTGCACACACACAGAGATTTCCCTCTAAATACTATAGATATATATATTTGGTTCCCAACGTAGTCTGATGCAATGGATTAGCTTTTGGGGATTATCTCACAGACAGCACACAATTTCCAGTCTTCTCACTGCCAAAAAAACTTTCAAAATTGCTTCTATGAATCTTTCTGACTACATGGAGTAGGCACCAGCAAAAAGGATCCCCTCTTCCCACCCCCACCCCCTGACAAAAAGTCATACAACTTCGGTGACCAATTACAATAAACAGATATAGCTTAAAATGTGAAAAGGAAACATGAAACTGTGCTGTGAAATTTTTGCAGACATCCTATCAATCTTTTTTCATGCAAAATTATAACCAAAAAACAATATTAGAAATGTCATAGGATTGCTTTCATTTCACAGATGTTTCAGGGACTTGAAAACAGATGGATACCAATGAAACAACATTTTATTGTCAGTATTTTACCTAATTCAAGTAAGCACCGGGGGTAGCGTTTGCTGCAAAAAAAAGTTTAAGCACCAGTTTTCAGAATCTGCCTCATAATCTGGCAAACTAACATAGGATTTGTCATTCTGGATATTTCCATTTGTCCTTTAAGACTGATGTCCTGCCTCCAGCTGTGGCCAATGCCTGAGGCTTCTGAAGATGATTAAAACACCTGTGACCTGACTAATTATCTGGCACTGTGTATAAGGGACAATATCCTTCTCGGCACATGCAGCAATCTGCTTACACATTAAAGCTTCCATAACTACAAGTGTTATCCTTAGTCATAAAAGTAATTATTTATATAAACTCCTTTAGCACTGAGTTTCATATAAGTTCTATATATTCCGCTGGCCAAATTATGCTCAACTTACCACAAGTTACCCCTCACTGAAGACTCATGAAGAAGTGCAAATAATATTTGGCCTCGTGTGAGTCAGTATTTCCTTTTTACTTGTTATAAATTTAACACCCATTAATTCTATAGAAAGACGCCATACTCTCATATTAAGGGACACTGAAAAGGAAGAATTAACCTATGCATTCTAATGTGCATGCTTTAATGTCACATCAGTGTAGTTACTTGCACTGAATGAAATAAAACATACGTATTAACTCCTGTGCCATGTGTTCCATATTAGGTTGTTTTCTTATATATGAAACCTGCTGTAGCACTTAAATGTGTTTAGGTTAGATTCAATAAATTCCATGAAATAGATAAGAGGTGCACAATAACATTAGATATATCATGTTGATGTTTACTAGAAAATAAATGGAATATCATGCGGCCAGTAAAAGATCTAGGCAGACGAATGAAAGCTTACCATTTTTTACATGATTTATTTTTCTTTGCTTCAAAATTCTGGCTGTCCAGTGAGGGACATACCAACAGAACAGGGAACCATTGGTGGTTCAGTAGTCTCTATGTGTCTCACTAAATAAAAATGAAGAGATTCAATAACTTGCTGAGCTCTTGCAGTTAAATGCCCAGATAATAAGGGTCTAATGCTGCTGTCCTGACACAAGCAAATCTCCCTAGTGAAGTCAATAGGTTTCTTTTCAGAAAGAGGTGCAGGACTTGACTCTGTACATATTTTCATTGCAGCTTGATTTATTATTCATAGACACAGTTTATTTTTTTAAGAGGATGCCTCTCTTTCCCCATAGCATTGGATTCAACACTGAAATATGCTAAGTTCCCTTAACTCCCACTGAAGTCCAGCCTAAAGAGTCAGTGAAAGGTGAGGATATGCAGCACTTTGCAGGGGGCACTTGGTGCTTTGCAGGATCAGGTAGTGTCAGACGCTTTAACAGGGCCTGATCCTGCTTCAGTGAAAGTTAACTTCCATTGACAGTAATGGGGCAGGAGCATGTGCCCCATTATAGAAGGGGATCTACAGTTTCTGCCATCTTGTCATTCTAGAGTTGCTCTAAAGGAAGGATCATCTGACGTCACCTATGTATTTTGATCAGAACACTACAAATAATAATAAAGTTTGTAATTTTGATGAAGATTTTTGTGACAATTTCTCACAAAAAATATTTTGTGTTTTTTTTTTAAACCAGTACATGAAGGGGCCACTCTACTTAGTACTATGCTATTTTAAACTAGTTTTGATGCTACTATGTCCCAGCCGCACAAGAACATATGCACGTCTAATTTTATGCATGTGAATGTCCTGTCAAAGTCAATAGGTGTATTCATAAAGATATAGTTAAACACGTACATACAGTAATTGTTTGCAGGATCAAAGTCTTAACCATTAAGACCTTGTCCACACTGGTCTGAGTAGCATGCTTCTGCTGTTTTCAATGGTTTTTTGCCAAGATGTCATGTTTCTTAAATCATAGTTTGCTGAAAAAGTGCTAGTTTCCCTGGACAGAAGAAATAGGCCCATATGTTGAGGTATTAATTTCTGTGGAGGGAATCTTAAGCTTCTATTCTAGAAAGCTCCCTAGGAATAGTGGTTCTTATCTTTTTGTGCCCCCTACCTTTTTCAAAGATTGCCTTTAAACACCTGATGTCTCGTCTGCATTAAAAGAGAGAACTATTTTCATAAATGCTATTTTTTCTGTTATTTTTTCTTCTTGCCCTACTGCTGGCTATATTTCCTAGTGGAATTGTATGTGTCTTTCATTTGCTCCATAAATTATCGTTAGTATCATGTTATAAGAACAATGGAAAAAATCCTGCAGATCTGACCCAGTCCTCATTTAAGTTGCCATAGATTCTATACTTGGAAAGAAGTTTCAGAACTGAATGCACTTTTCACTATTTATTTTGCTTGTACTCTTTGTATTTCTTGGTTTATTTGTAGCCAGTTTTGTCTCAATTGCTTTTCCTGATTTTCATGTAATAGTACAATACTGCAATGTTTGGACAGTGAATACTGCAGGATAACATGTGAAAACACAAAACAGTCTCTTTAAAAAAATATGTTTAAAGGTATATTGTTTAAATTATGTAATTTTTACAAAATTATTATTTCAATCAGTATTAAGTTTTGTAAAACCTTTTCATGTAGGGTAAAGTATATGGCACTGTCCCTTTAATTCAAACCTCGTTATTCACATCACTGTCGTCATTATTATAAATAGCCTTTGGCTTAGATTGTGAGTTAAACTGTGCACCTACTCAGGGCTTCACAGAGAATAAGAACTCCCCTTGTACTCCTGTGCAAGTTAAATGGACCATAGGTCCACATGCGCAGGGGTAAGAAGAAACTGTGTCTGCTACTTTCTCTCCCTGTAGCAGGTGGGTGAAAAGCACAAGGGAAAGAGAAGAACTTTGGTTCTGTCTCCTTGACATATGGGCTAACACACGCTGTGTTGGGATAGTGTCATTAAATGCTTGTATAGGCCAGGAGAAAATTACTACCCTCTGCCCAGAGCAACATGGAAGCAGGGAGGGAAATGTGCCTTTCAGGCAGTTCTTTCCCTGCACTGTTCCTGGTGCATCACTTATACATGGCTTGTGGCAGATCCACACGCTAGCCCTTAGTTATCTGTGTTCCGAAGTGGTGCATCTGTCTGCAAAAAAGCTTCATTTGTCATTACGTTTTGTAGATCCTTTGCCATAGATTTTCCTAAGGGAACATGGTGGTGTGAATAACCTATCAGAAAGTATCCTCCATTGTTTGTTATCAGGCATTTTTATGTGGACTTCAGTTACCTAAAAATCACCAACAAATACATAAACAGGAAAACCTGATAAAATTAAAAGCAACAATTTATTACCGGTCACTGTCTTTAAACAATTCTTTAACAACATCTCCACAATTACTGTGGCTTCGATTTAAATCAAATACAGTTTGTAGACATTTTGGCTGCAGGTCAGTGTCGCCAACCTCAAGAGTTAAAAAATCAAATGAGATCTCCCCAAAATCATGAGGTTGGCTTAAAAATCATGAGTTTCTTTTAAAATAATAAAGGGGGGGGATTGTTCGCTTTCTGGTTTCTGAGACTTTAGTATGCACTTGCTTCAAATTTTAAAGGTTTTTTCTGTAGCCATAAGGGCTAGAAATGTACTTTTTTAAAAAAATTCCCAGCAACTAGGTGGTCGGGAGGAGGTTAATATGAACACCAAATATCACAAGATTCGTGATAAAATCTCAAGGGTTGACAACACTGCTAGAGTTAGAGTTAAGTTTTTGAAGTTCACTGAGAGGGTGTAAAAGGGCGTGAACCAATTGGGGGAATATGAACCAGTTGTTTTGGATTTCAACAGACAAACCAGTTGTCCTGTCAGTCATGAATGGCCCATGGCACTAAATGGGTGTTCTAGGATTACTTCAAAGTTTTGGCAGATGAGACACGGAAAGATCATACCTCTGAAAACTGGCTGCTCCACTAAGGAGATCTTTTTACTGAGTCTCTGCCACGCTCACCTCGCACAGAAAGAATATTTTTCATAGCCAGCAAATTGTTGTTAATTATCTGAAATAGTAAAAGATACCTTAACATGCTTTTCCAGGCTGTATTTTCCCTGTACCTGTCAATTAGGGTAAGATTTATATTTCTTTTTGCTCTTATTCTTAATAATTTTTTTCTTTATCTATTAAAGAATTACAAATAATTTCACCCAAATCTCTTCTGTTCTTAATTATTTCATTTCTTACTATCTTATATTCTTATCCTGATGTCCTTTTGGAGCAGAGGAACTATTTCATTGATACATACCTAGAAACTGATAGATCAAAATGGGTTTCAGAACTCCCTATGGGAGAATACTATACAATTGGTTGTCTGCTTTTTCAATGGCCTAGCAGGTTATTAGCGAGGCTCTTGTTTTCAGCCTTTGGTTACAGTGGCTTTGCTGTATGCACTGCTACAGGTTGGGGACCAACTGGCTAAATGGCAGTTCTCCAGACAAGAATCTGGATATGAGTCAACAGTGTGCCCTTGTTGCCAAGAAGGCTAACAGCATATTGGGCTGCATTAGTAGGAGCATAGCCTGCAGATCAAGGGAAGTGATTATTCCCCTCTATTCAGCACTGGTGAGGCCACATCTGGAGTACTGTGTCCAGTTTTGGGCCCCACACTATAGAAAGGATGTGGACAAATTGGAGAATGTCCAGTGGAGGGCAACAGAAATGGGGGCTGGGGCCCATGACTTATGAGGAAAGGCTGAGGGAACAGGGCTTATTTAGGCTGCAGATGAGAAGAGTGAGGGGCCATTTGATAGCAGCCTTCAACTACCTGAACAGGGGGTCCAAGGAGGATGGAGCTTGGCTGTTCTCAGTGGTGGCAGATGACAGAACAAGGAGCAATGGTCTCAAGTTGCAGTGGTGGAGGTCTAGATTGGATATTAGGAAAAATTATTTCACTAGGAGGGTGCTAAAGCACTGGAATGGGTTACTTAGGGACAGAGCTGTCCTTTGGCTAGGGTGAATAGGAGCGACCACTCTTGGCCTCATGGGCCAGTGTGATTAGCCAGCACGGTTGGTCCCAGAAGAGACGAATGCGTCACTTCAACACCGGGCCCCACATCCCCCTAGGGATGGCCTGCCTAGGGAAATGGTGGAATCTCCATTTTCAGAGGTTTTTAAGGTCTGGCTTGAAAAAGCCCTGGCTGTGATGATTTAGTTGGAGTTGGTCCTACTTTGAGCCAGAGGTTGGTCTAAATGACCTCCTGAGGTCTCTTCCAAACCTAATCTTCTATGATTCTACAGAGCTCTCCATATACCTAATTCTCATTGGCATTCAGGTGATAGGCACCAGAGGAAGAGTGGTCACTGCCCCCTGAATCTCACCAGAGGAAATGGAAGTCATTGCCCCCTGAATCTGACTGACTGTGGTATACAGTTTTCAAGATCATATGCTATAGCTATTATGCAACTGAATTTTTTTCATTTCTTCCATTATTCTGAAAGTATATTGATTTTCACATTAGAATATACAACATAGTCAATCTTGGAATCAATGTGACAAGTTCTCCAGGCTATGAAATGAAAATAACACAGCAGTATCTTACATGCCTGACCTCAGCTGTGGACATCTGCATGATTCTGATAGCAGTTTACTACCAAGAACGGTTTGCAGCAGTAACAGAAAAATGTAAACAGGTTCATATTTTTGCAACTCAGGATGACGGGGCAATGCTTAAATATGTTATGTCGAACCTTATTTTATGTAGCAATAGTTACCTTGATTTTCTATGCTTAATAAAAGCTGGCAAAAAAACTGCACAACTATTTAATTATATTGTGGTATTATGAAATTCTAGTTTTTAATACATGAAATTCTACTGCTAAGCATTTAAGAGCCAGATCCTGCAAATTTTATTCAAGCAAAATTCAACTGCTTTAGCCTGAGTAAGGAAAGCGGGATCAGGCCCAAACATTTAATTATTGAAAAAAGAGTGTCACTCTTACTGGATCTGAAACCACTTGATAAATGGTGGATTGACACTATAGGCCCCTATTCAGGAAAGCACTTAAAATCCATCCTGATTCAAGCCAACATTTGATTAAGTGCTGTCCTGAATAGGGATATGATGCTGAATTGTGACCATAATGACTAGATTAAAGCTTCAGAGAAATATCTCGGTTGTTATTAACAAACATTTATGGCACAGATTTTCTTTCAGAAAATCCCTGCAAAAGTGGTTCTAGGGAAGGATACTTCTGGACCTGAATAATTATTAAGAAGAATACTGTTGTGAATAATATTAAGCCAGTATTTAACATTATAATTAACACATCAAAATACTAGACCTGCTTGTATTATTTATTTCACATAACCCAAAAGTACCAAGATCAACATTTTAAGACTGAATTCCTGAAGTTGGGTTCCTAATCCATATTTAAGCACCTGAAAAGTGGACTGGATTTACAAAAGTGAGCAGCACCCTGCTGCTCCCACTGAATTCAAAGGCAGAGTTTGGCTGGGGAGGTTTAATGTGGCAGACACCTTTTGCCAACATTTTTACAAATAAAAAGGTCTGGCTTTTAAAATCTTATCTGACTCTTACAGTACATAAACTTAACATATTCACTGAATCAAAACGGTAAGGGTAAATAGACTGAAAACCTCTTTTCTTTTTCTTCTAATCTTCTCTCTCTCTCTCTTTTAACCATTTCTCATGTCATGCGATCAGGTGACTCACTAAAATCTGATTATAAAGTATTACAAAATCTCTTACTTGATGATGTATATAAACTCCCTAGTGTAAGGCAGAAATTCGGTGGTGAAGTAAAGTGCAGACCTCATCCCAGAATTAGCTACTACAGGCACCACCAATTTCTTTTTGAAGACAAGATCCTGCAGTTAGAAGAACATGGCAAGTCTGAACTGGAGTTATCAAGGCAACAATGGTAAGAATAACTTGCCTTAGCAGCAAACTAATTTAACTGACCAGGATAGGATCTTTCTTTTCTTTTTTTGATAAAAGGTGACTTAAATCAGTGATCAAACCATATAGAATGATATATTTCTTGCTATTTTAAAGAGGTCTAATCTATTATTTTTATAGCTATACAAGAAGAAAACACCACAATTCAATATTAAAATATAAAACCTAAAGTAGCAATTAAGAATGAAATGAGACAAATTTATGTCTGTCTAGGACCCGACCAGTGGCACAAATTATACCCTATTGCCAATGGAAACCATCAGTCCCCTATTAACATTAAAACCAAGGAAGTCAAAAAAGATCCATCTCTGGGGCATCTCAAGATCACCTGGAATTTGAGCACCTCCAAAGAGATTGTCAATGTTGGACACTCCTTCCATGTGAACTTTGAGGACAAGGATAACCGATCAGGTTAGTGAGCAGAGTTTTTTGTTTGATTTTAAACATTCTTTTTTTTTCTGACCCTTGACTAGAAACAAAGGCAAATGGACTTTCAGCAGCATAAATACCAATTCAAATGTGCTCACTGATTTAGCATGCTATATCATGTGATGATATAACTTTATACTCCATGAAAGATCTGAAATACATCATTTTAAAATTAGGATTTGTTGGCAAGTGTTCCATTGTAACAAGCAAATTTAAGATTGGCCATATTTACTGGACATTTCCAGACAGAAAAATATCCACAATCATGACTGTTTTCTTGTGGGTTTCCTACCAACAATTCTCTACTCAGATATGAGTTACGGATTTAGCTTTGCTTTAAAAAGGGAGGATGAGGCACTGTTTGCTTGTTCTGATTTGCAAATACTACCACCATTCCCTGCATGACTCTTCAGACAAGTAATTCTTAGTGTGATAGTTAAGCAAATGCAGACCCTATCTGCCAGTAGGAGTGAATACACCTTTCAATGTCAGAAATTTGCGTATCATTGATGGTGACCTACAACATCACTAACAAGAACATCTAAGCTTAGCTGTAAAATATTATGGGAAAACTAATATAATACACTCAGAATATCTTGTACATATTACTTGTTTTTCTTCTTGCACAGAAAGGCAATTTTAAGTATTGTGAACTCTAGTGGTGGATTCTTTTCAGCCTCAGGAAGGGAATGATCTAACAGGTAGTTTCCATCTGTCACTCTTGGAATCCTAATCCTGTATCTAATAAACTGCTGCTACTGTATGTTTCCCTGTCTTTTGTTTCCTCGTTTAAGTAATTAATAGTCTCTGTTCATGTTGAGTTGACATAAACTTTAGGGCTGAATTTGACAAGAATGCTGATTTATTGGAACTAAGACATAATATGTACATATCAAGATTTTTATTTCTAAGAGCTTGTATTAATCTATGCACAATCTTATTTTTTTAATTTACAAATGAAAATTACATGTTAAAATAGACTAATAATAGATCTAATATTTTAATTGTCTACATGTAGGTAGAGAAGTTTGCGGATGTTATGATACCTGTGCTGGTCCCCAAATTTGATTTTAATAAGTTATTTCATTTCTGTGCAGTGGTGACCGGTGGACCTCTGACTGGAAACTACAGGCTACATCAGTTTCACTTTCACTGGGGCCAGACTGACGATCATGGCTCTGAGCACACTGTGGACGGAGAAAAATATGCCTCAGAGGTAGTCAATGAAACAAAAGTAAAGGTCCCATTTTCAAAGCCTGAGTCATAAATGTCACCATAAAAAATGGATATGCACATGTAAATACTCATGCAACATCTGCATCTGTGTTTACTGCTTGGGTAGTTACACCTGTTTGCACAAGAAACAGCCTGCTCTGCATGTGCAAAGGGGATTTTGCGGGAGAAAGTTAAGACCTGAAGCCAACATTTTCAAACTTAGTTGCCTGAATTACCTCCACCTAAATCCATATTTAAGCACCAAAAGAGGTCCCAATGCTTCAAACACATGTGTGTGCACTCTTGTGAGTAGTCCTATTGGCATTAATGGAGCTAAGTACTCATATGCGTAACTCTTTATAGAATCAGACTCTGGCCTGATCACCCCTAGCCACCACTGAAGACACTGGAAGTTGAAGGGGCTCAGCACCTTGTAGCATCAAGCCTAATGCTTGTTGCTGGAATGTAGCTTTCTGTTGCTTCTTAAGGAGAACAGCAATGAGAGGGCAAAGCTAGAAGAAAATAATGGAAGGTTGTTAACTGAGACCCACTTTTCAAGAAATGAAAGCCACTCCTGAGCTGACTGCTTTTGTTTGCTTTTCATTATCAACATACCAAGAACAATTTAGTCAATGTTATCTTTGGCTAATCTTTAGAGTTTAGACCATTATTGCATGTGAATCTAATGAGATGTACTGGCGTATTTGTCTATAATTTAGGCAGTGCCTCTCACAACCAACAGGCTCTTCCTGTTAGGAAATTTTGATCATGCTAGAGCTATCTAATTTATGCAGCCAAGATATGAAAGGGGCCTCCCTTTAGAACTGCTTCCTGCTATAATTAGATAGTGAACTTGGGCTGCATATGAACTACACTTAAATAAAAATATGTATTACAGAGCAGTTTGCATCAGCCATTTAAAAGAGTTTTAAAAAATAAAGCTGTTGCAGTTGAAAAAAGACTCCAATTTAGCTTAAAAAACATAGCTGGGAAAATCTTTCCTGTTTTTACTTCTTTAAACCACCATCGTTAAAACTGTGTGCATTGCATGATAATTTCTGCAATGTGTCCATTGCCATTTTAATAAGCTGTACCACTTTTGGTGATCTATTGATGGAAAATGCTATACCAATAAAACTACATAGTTGCTAACTTGAGGAACTTCTAATGTTTCTAAATATTAATAATTTCTAAAATAATTTCACATGAATTAAGAACCTCAGCATATGATTTCCAGGACTTCCAGATTTCTAAATATATTGCATCATGTGTAAGATATAATAGGCAAAAACATTAGTGTTGAACAAAAGATACCATGCCCTTTTACAGCTGATATGTAAAGGAAAAGCCACTAATATAGCTACTTCTAGTATGTACTGTCTTCTAGATATGCCTGCTCATCTCACAGGCATAGGGCCTGTAACTGTTAATCTCAGCACTAGCTCTATTGCAATCAATACCATACTCCCCTGAGTAAGAACCTCCTGTATGACTAAGGGTTGCATCCCAGAAAGTAGTATTTCCAATAATAAAAACTATATATTTATATACTCCTATATTTCACAGGAAAAGTCTGTAGCTCTGCAGTCTACAATATAAGGTCCCAAGCCTTTAGTTAAAAGCACATGAACAAACTGCAAAGTGAAGTCAGTGTTGCTCCATGATGGGGCAGTAGTTCATGTGCACACTGTCAATTGCAGGATCAAGCCCTAAGAATGTAGGTTTGGTTTGTCTCTAATGTTGTTGGCTTCAGTAACTGTTTTTCACTCAATTGCTTTTTAGCTTCACCTGGTTCACTGGAATTTAGACAAATATTCAAGTTTTGCTGAAGCTTCAGATAAGCCTGATGGTTTGTCAATCATTGCCGTTTTTCTGAAGGTCAGTTACACAACATAGTGAAACCCCCTTTTTACCTCTTTTGTTTCCCCTTTTAAAAACTGTTTTATTTATTATCCTGTCCACAAACCAGAATCCATTCAGTAAAGGAGACTAGACAAAGCAATATTATCCGTATTTAGAGATGCACATCTCTGTTGACTTGTCTTAGATTTCAGTAGTCTGATTATTTTTTCAACCTCAGATAGTGAAATGGTCATCGTTATTAAACTATTTTTATCATGCTACCTCTTTAGGATACAAAACAATTTTATATTGCTGAATTTTTGAATGGATTGTCTCTGGTTTTATATGTCAGAATGTTTGGCCTACTCCCAATTACTATTGTTTTACTTTAGTTATAAATATCTGATAATAGTTTTTATTGTAAAGTTACACAAGACACACCTAAATTATTGCAGTGTATGTTGTTGTTGTTTTCCAGAATGTTCTCTTCCACAGCATGGGAAGACGTTGTATTGAAGTGTGTGGCTCAAACTGAACTGAACTAATTCACACAGTTAATCTAAAAAAATAACTGAGCCAAAGTTGTATTCAGCTTATATGGGAGGGGGCATCAGAAAACCAAGGTTCTGTTCCCAGTTCTGCCACTGACTTTTTATGTCACCTTGAAAAAAAAAATCTCTTAATTATGCCCTGCCTTGTTTCCTTGTCTGTGAAAAGGGATACAATCCTACATAGTAGAGCTAACAGGATTTACTCTGGTCAAATTCTTGCCCTTTTGTGTTTCCTTTCCACACAGACTTGTGCAATCAACTTTTACTGACATGAACTTTCATGGAAAATAACTTTCAAAGTCACAAGTGCAAGTATTACTGGAAAACAAACATTAAACTCACATGCATAGGCCTCACATCTATGCCTGAAGTGCCAAAGCAATACCATGTGACTTATCTGGCCACTCGCAACCAATTAACACAGCTTAAATACTGAACACCCAATAAAGAACAGTTCACAAAAAAAAAAAAAAAAAAACAACTAGCAAAAACCATTTTACTGGATACTGTCAAAGAAAGAATAAATTTGAGGTAATCACAATAACAAGAGGTTATGCTGGTCAGATAAATTATTAATTGCAGTCTAGATTCTGACACTGTTACTCATGTTGAGTAGTAGCTTATTCTACCAAGTAGCTCCACTCATTTCAGTGGCACTGCTTGGGGAGTAAAGTATTACTTACTCCACACAAATAAAAGTGTCTATCTGATTTTATGAATGATTTGCTTAGCTCTAAATCTTAGCTAATTTATAGTGGGGTTGTGAGGCCAAACTAATTCATACTTCTAAACCATATTCAGATCTTGGAGTAGAAGGTTCAATGTTAATATAAATTAATAGTTATATGTTTATGATTCAACAGTTTTCTGACTATGTTTATATCTGCAGGTTGGTCCCCCCAATGAACATGTGCAGGACATTGTGAAGGCAGTCGGCTCGATAAAGACTAAGGTAAACGTCACTGCCTGGTCACAGTACTTTAGAGCAGGGTATTGATTTAGAATCTAGTGAGTTCACTCTTGAAATTCTCAGTTGTGCTCCTTACCTTATGCCAGTTTGAAATGTGTTGAGCTGCACTGCATAGCTGTTCCATCTGTATACTTATTATAGAAATCCAGGGTTCAAGCTGCTCATGTAGGGGCAATATTGAACATCCAGCTTAAATTGCCTTTCTGAGTCTAGAAGTAGATATACACATATGACCTTTATAAAAGTGCAAACAAATAATTTATAGTCTTAATGCTCAGCACTTAAGCTGCCAAGGGCCTCCTGTAAAATGATAAGAGCTCTCAATTCCCATTAATTTATTTTAAGTATCTATGCATCCATCTACAGTTTATCTTTAGCACTTTTCATCATATATCCAACTACTGATTGGACTTAGTTTTGCCTCATCTCTACAGCCTATCACATATATATATGCTGTCCAAATGTTCAAGTAAAACAGGTTATGAATTTCATGTTATGTATTTAAGATATACGGTGTCTTTCCCACACAGTATTTACAAAGGGCTACGGGTTTGATCCTGGGAGGAATTCAGCAGTCAGGTCTCAAGCAAAGCACTTAAGCATACAAGCAGTCCTGTTAAATTCAACAAGAATATTCATGCTTAAATATGCGCTTAAGTGCTGGATGAGGATCACAGTGTTCAGCGCATTGTAGGTTTGAGCCCATAGGAAAACACCTGTATTTTAAAATGAACCCTATTTCATTCCAGTGCATAAAATCGCCACTCTTATTCTCATCTTTTATATAAACAATATCTGACTGATGTATATTCTCACTGTCAGTCTTATTAAACGAAACGCATTTTCCACAGGGTAAAAAAGCTCCATTTACTAAT
This sequence comes from Chelonoidis abingdonii, assembly GCF_003597395.2. Lineage (NCBI taxonomy): Eukaryota > Metazoa > Chordata > Testudines > Testudinidae > Chelonoidis > Chelonoidis abingdonii. The sequence continues at coordinate 252,158,501 of NC_133770.1, read as the reverse complement.
TTTGACCCATCAACTTTACTTCCTGGATCCTTGGATTACTGGACCTATTCTGGCTCTTTGACTCATCCTCCCCTTTTTGAGAGCGTCACCTGGATTATCTATAAGGAGCCCATTACTATCAGTTCAGAGCAGGTATAGTACCACAAAAATCCCAAGACTTTTCTTCATAGAGAAACTGGAGACTCGTATAATCTTGTTGTGCAGTATGATTTATTGATTTTATGTTTGTTTTTATTTTTCTCATTTTCAACATATAAGACAAGAAAAAACCTTATAAGGTATTTTTAAATAATTTTATGCCATTAAACTGTTGCCACCTATCATTCTAGAGGTGGTTGCATGTCAGTATGAATGAAGTCCTTTCTGTGTAAGTTTCACACATGATTTTGTAAAGAGCTTTTGGATCTTTTGAAATAAAAAGCACTGTGGGATTGTTTATTAATAATCCCTTAATAAACGGTAAGGGATCTTGACACCTAGGCCATTTTAGTGTACACTTGATAGAAGCTTGGTACAAACCATTTTGGCTAAAAAGCAGTTGTGTAAACCAAATTTGTATTAAACAAGGAAGTTGATCTTAAAGGCACTCTTCTGTGTTTTAACTAATAATTACCAACATTTTAAAACTAAAACTTTAACTAATACACACATTGGGGGGGGGGGGGGGGTAGGGGAACTCACAGAAAGTTGTCTTCTTTATCAAACTGATTTATTACACAAATGCATCAATGTCATCACTGAATATTTGATAGATTTTTGTACTTGCCAGTGACAAAGGTGATAAAATGCAATAAGTGGTCAGATCATTCAAATAATCATCTAAAAGTATAGCTCCTGATTCATCACTGTGTTACTCCAATTCAATGCTGTAACAAGTCCACTGATAGCAGTGGACTCTTTATTTCCATTTGTCGAGGATTGTTATAATGATGAGATTTTGGATTAAGCGCGTGAACAAAAACTACTAACTATAGAACCAGCCTAAGAAAGATTGCTTCTGCTTTTTAATATATGGTATTTAAGCTGGACACTAACTGTGTCCCTTTTCCCCTCATTTAGCTGGCCCAATTCCGCAGCCTCACATTGACCAATCATCGACTTCCCCAGCCTTTGAAGGGCAGACAAGTGAGAACCTAATTCCAGGTAATTAAGAACTAGTCAGAAATGAAAATATTTTCTCAAAACCAATATATCTAAACAAAAGGCCATGTAACAATTCACACAAATTATTTTAAAAAGTGAATGTCTGGTTAAGATACAATGCTCATATCCTGCCATATGCTATTGCTATTGATTGTAATGTATTTACTGAAATGAATCTATGTTTCTTGTGCATTGTGAAGCAAATGTATTTTAATGTGTGGCTTTTACCTTAAGTATTTTAAAATATTTTTGTAATAATCTTCACATTTTTACTAAATTTATTAAATAACCTAGATATCATGATTATAAATAGGAAAATAAATCCTTTGAATAAAATAATAAAACAAGTCAGTGTTCATTCTTAGCTAACTAATCAAAGATTTAATTTAACTGTAGTAAATATATTTGTTAATTTTTGCAAAGGAATCACTTCTGTTAATGCTAACTTTAGCTGTTATCAATTGTTTGCACAATAAAAAAATATATTTGTCCTTTTTGCCTGGTAGATACTTTATTTTATTAATTAATATTATAAAAGTATTTTGAAACTGAACAGTACCGTAAAAGTGCTAAATATTGCTATTTTCAAGGGAAAATATGTCATTTGTTTATTTCATTGACTTTCACTTGTCTTATTAGCACAACACTGAAACAGAAAGGTAGTCAGTGAGATAAAGAGCTCTCCTTCACACTGTAAATATCTAAGTTTTAGATTTAAGTCACATGCTTCTCAGGATAGTTGAGACTAAATTCATCACGAAGTCCAGATTTTGCTACTTTTACTCAAGTACTTTACCCTGCAAACAGCCCCAGTGAAGTCAGTAAAACTATGGCAGTAAGATACTGCTCCGCAATAGGAAAGGTAGCAACAAAGGCCGAAACAGGACAGGATGGGACTGTAGAAGGAACAAGGTGATGCTTAGGAACAGATGCCAGATATCCAGCCGGTGTGAATAGGCATAGCTTCATTAAATTCAGTGGAGTTTTGTCAACTTACACCAGCTGTGAATCTTGCTTGCCATAATATTCATAAATGGCCAATCTAGACAAATATGTACTAAAGAAAACCTTGCCCCGCTCCCGGCCCTCAAGGCCACATCCCTGCCCTGCCCCTTTCCAAAGGCCATGTCCTCAACTCACTCAATCCCCCATCCCTCCATTGCTTAGGCTGGGGGGGGGGGGGAGGGTGTGGGCTCTGGAAGGGCGTTTGAATGGAGGAGGGGGTTCAGGGTGTGGGCTCTGACAGGGAGGTTGGGAGCCAGCTCCGGCATGGGGGGGTTCTGGGAGAGAGTTTGGGTGAAGGATCTGGGGCAGAGGCTGGGGTGTGGGAGTGGTTGAGGGGTGTAGGCTCTGGAAGGGAGTTTGGATGACGGGTGCAGGTTCTGGGCTGGGGCAGCGTGTTGGGGTGCAGGAGGCAGTGTGGGGTGAGGGTTCTGGGAGGGAATTTGAGTGCAGGGAGTGGGCTCTGGGCTAGGGCAGGAGGGTGGGGTGTGTGTAGGCTCTGGAAGGGAGTTTGGTTGTGGGGTATGGGCTCTAGGCTGGGGCAGGGTGTTGCAGTGTAGAAGGGGGTGTGGGATGAGGGCTCTGGGAGGGATTTTGGGTGCAGGCTCTAGACTGGGGCTTGGGGTGCGGGAAAGGGTGAGGGGTGCAGGCTCTGGCCAGGTGGCACTTACCTCGGGCAGCTCCTGAAAGCAACCAGCACATCCCTCTGACAGCGCCTCCTAGGTGGGGGGACCGGAGGGGTCTCCGCACGCTGCCCCGCCCACAGGCACAGCCCCCACAGCTCTCATTGGCTGCAGTTCCCAGCCAATGGGAGCTGTGGAGTCGATGCTCTGGGGGAGGGCAGTCCAGGGAGACCCCCTGCCCCTCCAAGAGCCACAGGGAGCAGCACAGGACCAGGGCAAGCAGAGAGCCTGCCTTAGCCCTGCAGCACTGTCAGACTATTAGCAGTTTGAAAACTCCCAAATTGGCTGCAGCAACCTGCAAGAGATAGAGCCTGATCTAGGAGACTGCTGGCAAAACTGGGAGGGTTGGCAACCCTAGCGCCACTGCACCAGGCACAACAGGTGTGGACTGGCAGGATCCAAGTGTGGGGTAAGAGGGTTCTATGTGGGACTAGCGGGCAGCTCAGTGGGGGATCCAGGTACAGGCGGGATTTGGATGCACAGGGACTTGTTGTGGGGTTCTGGGTGCAGGGCAATGGGACCCTTCACGGGGTTCAGGTGAATATGGTTGGGGTTCAGCAGGGGGCCAGGGTGTGGGGGGATGGGTCTTGGTGAGTGGGGGTCCAGGTGCAGCTGGTTAGGGCTCAGAGCAGTGGAGGTCTAGGTGCAGCATTTCATCAGGGTAATTCAAGTGCAGGAGGGATGGGGCTCATTGTGGTGGGGGCTCAGCAGGGGGTGGTCTGGGTGCAGGGTTGGGGGGTCCAGATGCTAGGATGTGGGGTTTGGCAGGGGCATCTGGGTGCAGGGGGGTTTTCGATGCACAAGGCTTGGGCAGATGTGGGAGCAGCTCCCCATACAGTGACCCCTCCCCCCGTGGCTAAGGAGCAATGGAGGAAGGCAGTGGGGGCCTAGGGGTGCAAAGTTTCCTGCAGCTGGGGAAGGTTTCTAGGGATGAATCTTACCCAGCCCCTCCTTGCAGGAGAAGAGGAAGTTATGTCCTCCCTCCCCTAGCCCAGCTAGGACTAGCAGCTGAGCCCCGTGCAGGGTAGGAGCCACCAACCAGGGTGTCCCCAGCCCTGCCCCCCACCCAAGTGAATTACCTCTCCATCGGCTGCTCCAGGTGCCCAAAAGGATGTTCCTGCACTGCTGGGGAGAGGTACGTGGTTGCTTTTGCCGCCCCTTTGCTTCCCCATCAGAAAGTCATTTTTTGCGGGGAAGCAAAGAAATCTTCAGGGGACATGAATTCTGCATATGCACAGTAATGCAGAATTCATCCAGGAGTATATATTGGACAAAATGATGAAGTTAGCATACTGTCCACAGTCCTTCGTCCATCTGTTCTCATTTGGTTAACAAGTGTGTATCTTAACCACTGGGCAATCTGATACCAATGGCTGGCAGAGTGAGGTCCAGGTCTATGATGGGGTTCTAAGCACTACTTCAATACTGTTTCTAAGATTTTAGAGCTTGTCTGGCAGGAGTCAGGATTCCCATCTCAATTCCTGGAAGTGCAATAACCATGCCAAGGCACTTTGTTATTCCATCCAACAGCGCCTCCACATTCCTGGCTAGAAAGTCTTTTCAGCCCTTAGCTTCTTAACTTAAATCTAGTGAAACATGGAGCTCACCTTGCTGCTCAAAATAACAAGGAACACTGCCTGTGGATAGGCACCTAGCTACAAAAATGTTACCCTTCAGCTTAGACCTTAGGAGATAAGAACTGCCCTTTTCCAACAGTCATAAAACAAAAAGCATATCTGCCTTCCCATAACAATCCCTTTTCCACTAAACCTAATAATATCAGTTGCCTGATACAGAAAACATATCTAAAATCAATAATCTTCTTGAGATGTAGATGTTTATGCTCATCACCAACATTCTTCATGTTTTTGTCCTGCAAGAAAACACATGAATAACTGGCATGGAATCAGATTGTTCTATGACCTTCATTAGCAGCACCAAATCCTACTAACTTTTCACTAACTACTGTAAATGAAACAAAGAGATTATGGATCTTAGGTTTCTGGCTACAAACCTGAATAAACAACAACAAAGCCCAACAGCTTGTTTTCCAACAGTGGCCAATGCCAGGTGCCCCAGAGGAAATGAACAGATAGGTAATCACTCAATGATCCATTCCCTGTATTAAAAGACATGAAACGATCAAGACATATGCCAGTCATCCCCTTCACCATTTTGCTTGTATGTTGCACTCTTTTCCTGACACAATTTCTTTGTCTGTCTTTTTGCCCCAAAGATCTTACAATCCAAAGACTGTTTCTTCTAATACATCTGTACTGTGCCTCACACACTGTGGATATTAATGTGATATAAGTAATAATAATTCATAAAATGCATATTTTTACTCAGCACCTCTGTTTAGATCAAATTAAATTTAATAAAATTATGTGATTTCTGAGATTAGACATCTTGGATGCAGGATACAGTCGGCATTTTGAAGTGAAGCAAAAATCATGAGGCTGGGCTAATTATTATTATTATTCCTAGATTTTTAAACCAGAAGAGACCATTAGATCATCTAGTCTGATCTCCTGTATAACATATGACTTAGAATTTCATCTAGATATTCTTGTACTGAGCCCAGTAACTAGTGTTTGACTAAGGATATCTTCCTGAAAGGCACCAGTCTTGATCTGAAGACTTTAACAGACGGCGATTCCACCACTTCCCTTGGTAGTTTTTTTCCAATGGTTAAATCAAAACCAGTGAGATCTGAACTCACAACACCATGTTAAAAGACCAGTATTCTAACCCCCTGTATTTATTATTTTTTTTTACATTAAGAACCTAGATAACACTGATGCAAAAGAGACTCAGTGAGCCATGTTTGGACCCTGCAGAGAAGAGCTCCTATCACAGAATTGTGTGGCATGGTACAGCTGATCTTATGGAGAATGATTCAGAAAGAGGTGTCACTTTACACATTATTCAATTCTTTCTGCCTGACTATTACCACTCAAAAACTAGTATCATTCACAGCTTTGTGACCAGCCTCTCCACACCCCTGCCCCTGTGGTCCTTTTGCAGTCCTTTAAATGAGTGCCAGATAATGGCAAACATTTTAAAGCACAAACTAGATAGTACCACAAGGTTCACTGGGGTAACTGTAGTCAAATGTCTTAAAAGAATAAATTCACTGGACAAATAAATCTACATGCTTTAGTTTATGTCACTACAATATACGATGACTTTCTTTTTTAGAGGCTATCAGTTACAACACTCAATCTGCCAAAGGAATACGGTTCCTGTTCAGCAAACTGTTAAAGAGATCATCCCACTGACAACAAAAGGCCTGATCCTTCAAGGTACTCGGTGCCCTAAGTTCCCACTGACTTCAGTGAAAGTTGAGGATACTCAATACCTGGCAGGATTGGGCCTAAAGAGAACAAGCTCTCAACCCAGCGACTGGGTCTCACATTGCAAGCATGTCTAGACAATCCATAACCTAACAAAATTTCAGAATGCTAATGATGGCTGGACATCAGTGACAGCGGCAGCACTTTCTGGTCTTGTATCCTGAAACACAAGCTTTCATCAGTGCTAAACTATCTACAGCTGACTCTCTTTTGATGCCTATTAGATTCACTTCCTATTCTGTCTGGAAAGCATTGCTGTATTCACTAATAGTATAACGAGTATGAAATAAATACAAAAATACTGCAAAAGGCACAATGACAGGCTGCCAATATTTTAACAAACACCTACAAAAATGTCCTCCCTTAGCTTGCGATAAGACCCTTTCACTACAGTCAAGTTTGCTTCCCGAGGAGAGGGCGGCAGGGCTGGAGAATCTATTCATTTGATTTCCCTTTGAAACAATAATGCTTTCTTATAATCAAAAGGAGGCAACACTACATGGCAAACAAGACTTTGTTCAGTGTCCTAGGCTGGAACTTTTTAGAGTTGAGTCCTGAAAAATCTATGAGGTAAGTTTCACTAGCGGCAGCACCTCTGTGGGCCTGCAAAGCCGCTTGCACCTTAAGGAGGGATTCATCCTGAGAAAGAGCAAACAGTGTGACCACTGCTGTCCTTCCTCTGAATTTTCAGCTGAAAGAGAGAAAAGCTTTCCATAATAATCAGACTCCTCTGGCATCCTTCTCATGGAAAATGAATCAGCTCATTCCTCAACTGCCCTGGCCAGGCTTATTGGTGGGAGCATGCTCTCTATCTCTTATTTTATTTGCTTTGACAAGTAGCCTGACTTTACACCATCAGGCAAGAAATAGAGTTTATTTCCTAATTATCTTAAGGAGCCATATTGGGCTGAATAATCTACTTCTTCTGCAAGAGAATCAGATTTGATTATATAATGGCTCAATTATATCTTCTATGTGAAGGAAAAGCATGCAGGAAAAATTCCATCACACCTGGAACAGAGTCACTCTCCTTATATTATTAAATGTGACGGCTTCCCCTTTGTGGTTACTATGACCTTATGATCTTTACAAGGTTGCCAGATAACGTCAGATTGGGTCAGTTTCCATTACGTCACCCAGGGCAAAGCTTGCAACTTGGATTCCTGTGTCACTTGGTCTAGGGAAAGCAAGGCTAAGGGGAGGGGCTCCAGCTGGCTTTAGATATTTATTGTGACAGAAAGGCTTGCCAACCCGCACAAATTGTTTCCTATTTCTCTCATTGTATCCTGCCTGGCCTCCTAGTTTTACTGGTAGGACTGCTGCCGGACCTATCCTCCCATCCCTTTGTGATGGTCCTGCCCCCATACATCTGCTACATGCACATTCTCTCTTCACGTGACATTTTAAGTCATTTGGGCGTATCAGATTTATAAAAGGGACAGGAGATCAGATGTCTGGCTCAGGAAGTCACAATCCTGAAGATCTAGAAGGTTCCCTGGAACTCCAGTCCCAAGAGCCTGCAGCAGGCAGGGCCAGTTGCCAAAGCAATATAGCTTAGATTGGAAGAGATGGGTCAACATAGTTATGTTATATAATACAGATTATTATTTATACCATGGCCACAGGCCTCACACACTTAGCATCTATATAGCTCTTAATCTGTAGGTCTTAAAGCACAAAGGTGGGTATGTATCGTTATTCTAACTTTATAGACGGGAAAACGAAGGCATGAGAGGCTAAGCTAACATTTGCAAACCTGGGTGCCTAGCAGTAGGCGCCTAAATCTATATTTAGTCATTTATAGAGAATGGCCTTGATCGCAGAAGTGGTGAGCACCTGCAGCTACCAGTGATTTCAATGAGAAATGTAGGGCTGAGCTCTTATGGAAGTCAGGCCTCTTCTATTTAAATGCCTAAATACAGATTCAGGAGCTTAACTTTGGGCACCTAGGTTTGAAAATGTTGGCTCTAAGTGACTTGGCCAAGGCCACAAAGTCAGTTGCAAAGCTTGGAAGAGAGCCTTGTCTCCCAGCTCTGTGTTCATTTCACTCAGACCATAGCTGCCAGCTCATTAGCATCAGCTATTACACTGTCCTGGGCCAACTTATAAAATCATACTCATTAGAGGTGGACTTTTTCCTATCTACCTGTTAATGCAGACTTGTTCATAGCAGTATATGGTGAAATCCACACTAAGGGCCGCACCTCTGTTATTTCTTGTTAAAGACAGATTTCAATAATGAATTCAATATTTAGCATCACTTTCTGTCACTTTTTACTCCCAATGAGTAATATCTTACTCCTCAATAGTCCCACTGATTTCAATTTAACTGAATTCAGGTACTATTAAGGTTGGCAGTGTCACAGCTTCAGGATAACTGCACTTATCTTCCCCACCTCCCTGATCTGCTCCAGGAGCTCACAGTCAGGTCTTCAGCCATCACCTGTCTCTGGGGGACCACCTGTCGCAGGGACCCTTGTCTCACTCCCTACTGACCAAGTGGTCTTAAATCTGCACACACACACACACTCGCCACACACTGTGATACCCCCAAAAAGCCAGTCTGCCTAACGGCCAGCACCTGTACTTTGCTTTCCCACTGAAGGCTATGAACAGTGTATTGCCATAAGTTACGTGTTACCCCACAGCTCTTTCTAAGCAAGCACATTTATTCTTACGCATTACAGAGAACACATATTACAAAACAATAAACAGATTTAAAACACACGTTAAATATACTGAAGTCACCCATTAGTCTTATAGGGCCTTAGCTGGTCAAAGTTCTTCCAACTTTTCTGCAAGGGTTGGAGCCCCCCAGGGACAGAAGTTACAAGTGTCACTCTGATGTAATTCCCCTGAAGTCCATGGAACTGCTGTGATTTTACATCATTGTAACTGCATGCAGAATTTGGCCCTAGATTTCTAATTTCTCCCAATTTTTCTTTCTTGAATTCTAACTTTGTGTTATGAATACAATCACTTTCTAAGGGCTATACTGGACCATTGGTTTTTAACAAGAACTCTCCACTAGTTTCTCTGGGCACTTCCACTAAAAAATGGATGGTAGGCTGTGGTTTCGTGTAACCTCTGAAAATGCAATAGCAAATGCCACCAACAAGGATATAAAACTAAGGAATTTTTTTAATCATGTAAAATTTTATTTTATTTTAGCGGTTTTTGTGTTTTGGCTGAATAGCTTTGGCTGGTGCCTACCTTGCCCCTGCCAAAGGAGAAAGGCATATTTCTCTGTTGATAAGTATTATTTAGTTTATGTTTGGACAGTGCTCTATAAACTAGAACACTATAAGAGTGTTAAGTACTTGTAATGAGTACAAAAGAACTTCCTGACACTCAAACAGCTGTGCATTAAAGACCTGATCCAATGCCCACTGAAAGTGATGGAAAGATTACCACTGACTCTACAGAGCATGAATAAGTGATAACAAAGAGACCAAATCCAGTACACATGTATAAATAAATAGGAGCGTGAGCCATCGCTATTTCTGTCAAAATAATTTGAGGCAATTACATTTTCCTTCTTCCATAAGCCCATCCATAAATAACATTGGAGAGAAAGATTCTGTTTTTAACAGTAGCCAGTTTAGCAGACTTAATACTGATGCATTTTTCAGCCTTTGGGGAGTTTGTTCGTCATCTGCTATAGATATCTCTGCAATAGAAGCCATCACAATGCATACATCATTCTGATGCAACACCCCCCATCAGGCAACAGAGAACACTGAGGCACACTCATGAGACTTCTGTATTTTTTTTAAACAATATCAGATATATGGTATGCACATACTTGAGTGAAATATGCATACTGGAGTACTTCTCAGTCCTGATATCACAATTGGTTCTGCCCTGCAATTAGATGTCCATGTTGCAAAGCCAGATTGGTTCCTAATTAGTCTAGTGTATAGCTTTGTTGAATGTAGGCTACTGGCCACATTATGGCTTCAATACTCATATGCAACTGACATAAAGAGTGAAATCCTGGCCCCACTAAAGTCAATGGTAAAACTTCCACTGATTTCAGCTGGGTCTGAATTTTACCCTAAGAGTCTAATAGACATTCAGGTCCCAAACTTATCTCTTTACTATTCAGACACATGGGTGTTTATATAATCAGCCCTATCAGATCCACTGTTGAGAGGAAAAACTTTCACCAGTTCAGATTTGACTACTGGTTTAAAAGTGAGCTGCAGTTTATTAATTGTAATGAGAGTGTAATGCACTGAAAAGATCCCAGGCTTAAATGCCTGTATTTCTCTATTTACCCAGAAAAAAACAATAAAAGCATGACAAATAGAGTGAGGTGCTATGCTGTGTACAAATACATTTGCCTATCTTTCATAAGCATTCTGTTCACATTTCAGTTAATAGAGATGGACAGTTTGCTTTCAAAAAAGGAGTCGTGTGAACCAGTGAAGATTTTGCCTTTCAGCAATTTACATCTGACAGTCCCACTTACGCAGAACATCCTGTTTGGATCAAGAGTTGAAGACCTGAATATCTCCATCAGATTCTTTGGGCCAGATCCTGAGTCAGGGTACATGGGTGTTCTGTTGACATCAATGGAGCTACATGAATTTACAGCAGCTGAAGATATGGTCCCTTGTGTCAGCTGCATGTAGGTTTGGAGCACAATATGGCCCATCGCCTACTTTCCAAAAATTTCTACACTACATTAACCAGGAAATAATCCAGCTTTGCAACATGGACATCTAATTACAGGGTGGGAGCACTCATGATATCAGGACTGAGCAGTGCTCCAGGATGTACACCACACATATTTGATATCGTAAACAGTACTGAGAAAAGTCTCAGTGTTCTCTACTGATTGCAAAGGGTGTGTTGTATCATGCCTCTGCTAACCTGGATAAAATTTTAAACAAAATCTCCCCCTCCTTCTCAATTAGCTCCTGAAAGATCCTCATCTTGCCACTTATAACTGTGAAACCTGATTGAAGAGGTCTGCACAGATGTAAGTGTAACCCACACACCTTCTGGGTGTGGTGTTCTGTACCATTCAGTGGCACCAAGACCACTTAGAGAGAGAGAGTAAATGAGTCTGTTCTACAGCTTAGCTAAGAGCCAGTGGGATTTTAGCTCATGCAGTAGAGGCTTATGCGCTAAACTCCAAATATCCCAGGTTCGATCCTGCCAGACGATGACCAGAGTCTGCCAATGTTACATAAGCAAGGTGTTGGGGCATGAACTTGCATGTTAAATGTGGAGAACCTGGCTCACTTGGGTCTAAGAAAACAACACACTTTGAGCACAATAAAAAAGTTTTACATCATTTGAAATTCATGGATTTCCATTGAGTTATTTCTGACTTACACTGATGTAACTGAGAGGAGAATGAGGTCCTTTGTATGCTTTCAAAGGACCTGATTCTGCTACCCTTCCTTATTTTGAACATTACCTTATTCCATGAGAAGTCCCACTGTAGCCAATGGAGCTATGCTTTTGTAAGAGGAGAACCAGATCCAGAATCTGAAAACATTTCTTTCACTTACTTGTCAATACTGGAGTTCAGGATTTTCTCCTTTTGCGCTCTGATTTTGTTGTTTGAGGTTTTGCAACTGTTGCAGAGGAAACATGAAACCCTGAGTTCAGGATTGCAGTTAATGCTGTCAAACCTGCAACTGCAAGTCAAGAACACACACAAATGTTATTGTTAAGTTTACTAATCATATTCCAGTGTTTTATGGTGTTGGATATACACTGTTTCCTGCTGGCTGAGATGATAACAACTTGTGACTCCTGATGAAGTAGGATTATACTGCTTTTATCATGAGGCAGAGACAGATGGTAGGTTTATATAAATGAAAACTCCATCCTCAATTTTGCTAATTCTCTCCACAAACACATGCATCACCCTGGATGCATCACCCTGGATGCATTACTTACTCTCTTCCACCTTCAGCTGCAATGATATCCAAGCTCAGGCAAAATGAGTGGCATAAGCATGTGGCAGGTGGAGAAGACGTGTGCACGCTGAATCTAGGGTCTTGCAGATGTGTGCCCCAGCTGAATGACTTTGTAGGGCCCCCCAGATGTGTCTGAATCATTTATCTAGGGTTTGTCAGGAAATGTATTGGAATGTCCGTCAAATTCTGTGAATGAGAGATTGGAGGTTCATTTACACAAAAGTGTGTGCAACTGTTTGCCTAACTTTGTGTGTTTGTGTGTGCGCATTTATTGCAACAGCAAATTAGGAAATTGTACTTGCAAAAGGCTAGTCAGGGGTCTAAATGAGCAATTGTGTGGGGAAACGGTTGATACTAATTATACCGATTGCTCATGCAAAGTAAGTGAGCAGTTGCATGTGCATTCTGCACAAAGAATCACCCAGAATGCAGCCCATCAAGCCTGCACATACACCTCTACCCCAATATAATGCAACCCGATGTAACACAGGTTTGCATACAATGTGGTAAAGCTCTGACATGCTGCTCTGAGCAGAGTGTTAAGGGTGCCAGGCCAGGCCGAGGGTTTCGATAAGGGGCAGAAGCTGTGAGAGGGCACTTTTGAGGGCCCCGCAGTCCCAGAGTGGCCTGGGGGATTAGCAGGGGGCCGGGTGCAGTCCGCTCTGCTTCTCTCGCCCCAGCCCCAGCTGTGTCTCTTGGGGGAGGGGGCTGGGGGAAGAGATCCCCCCCCCCATTCACCAGCAGCAGTGGAAGTGGAGCAGCCTGGCCCCAGCCCGCTCCACTCTGCCAGCTCCCAGCCGTGGTGCTCCACTTCCCCCCACAGGTGCATGCAGGACCTTTCCCCAGCTGCCCCCCAGCAACATGGCTGGAGCCGGAGCAAGGAAAGCAAAGCAGGCTGGGGTTGCGTCGCTCTGCTTCCCGCCGCAGGTGAGTGCGGGGAGAAGGGGCGTCCTTTCCCCAACCTCCCTGCACTCACCGGTGGCGGGAAACGGAGCGCCGCAGCTGGGAATTGATGGAGTGGAGTGGACTGGGGCCGGCCTGCTCTGCTTCACACCACTGCCGGTGAGTGCCTGTCAGGCGGCGGGGATAGGGGTCGGAGCAGTCAAGGGACGGGGGGTTGGGTAGGGAGTGGGGTCCTGGAGGTGATTAGGGAGGGGGGGGATCTCTGGAGGGGGTGGTCAGGGAACAAGGAACCGGGGAGAGGGGACAAAGCAAGTTTGATATAATGCAATCTCACCTAAAAAACGGTGAGATTTTGTGTCTCCCGAGGACCGCGTTATATCAGGGTAGAAGTGTATATTCTTCTAACAATCTGAGATCTCCTTCATTCCTTTCTTTTTGAAAGGTCTTGCAGTTCACTTTTAAGAAAGGAAATAAGCCATAAGCACTGGTATAGCCTTAGATCATTTTACACTCTTTTCCCTCCAGGGGCTTAAACTTAAATGCAGTAGATATGTTTCCCCAGCTACTAAGTTAAGAGTCTGACACACTGACCACTGCTTGTTTGCAGTGACACCTACTGGTAGAAACAGGCTGCAAAGACTAAGAGCTTCCGGTTATATTCATCACATTACCTATTGTTTTTCATCCTTCTCCATGGCAACTCCTGTCAAGCATTTGTGCCCAGTTGAAGTCTCTCATTCACTGAGTTAATATAAAGCTATTTATTACGTTTTTTTTTTCAGATTCATTACCCTCCTTATCATGGTAAAGCATGATGATCCCTGTCACTACAAGAATATGCATGGAGTGATCACAAAATCTTGTTCTATTGGTAATAATAATTTTGAATATCTGAAAGTATGCTAGGAACTTCCCACAAACAAGTAGACATGGTCCCTCCCCTGTAGAATTTACAATCTCCATTGTCATAACCTTGCGTTTCCTACAAGACAGGCTCGGATACCTGCAGCCACCACCAAGCTTCTCACTTGGAAATTTTACCTCTGGGCCCTTTTCCCCTCTGTTCCCTCTTACAAGGACCCTGGCCTTAGGAGCAGAGCTCCCTGATGGGTGTGGTCAGTGTTTTTCAAAGGCCGCTGCAGAAATCACCCTTCACAACAGCTCCACTGCAGATTGAATTAACAAACTTGTAATTTGTTATTTTCCGTTAAAATCTATGAATTAATTCCAGTACTGATCTGAAAGTGCCCACTGTCCTTTTCAAGCCCCCAAAAGTCTTATTTCATATCTCAGTTCAGGCTTCCTTTCCATAAACCACAGAGTCCAATGTTCTCAATCTGGTCTCCATACCACCCTCTCAGTAGCCCAGACCATCATCATCCCTGAAAGACCAGTCTCAGGAGTCTGAGACACCTTTCTTGGCAACTTCCATAAGGCCAGACCAAACCACCTACAGCTGGCAATTCTCCACACTCTTCCCACTGCTGGCTTTTGAACCAAAATTCCGGAATGGCTCATAGCAACCCAATGGGCCTCACAGAGAGTCTATAGGTTTCAAGCCACTATCTGACCTCTACTCATATATTTCACCTCCCACATAGCTCACACCTAAAATAATATAAACACAACATATACCCCAGCATTCTCCACACTGCCTGGCTAATAAATCTTATGAATTCTAACACAATCATCATTATAGTACCCAGGAACCAAAACCTACCCTAGAATTGAGGCCCATGCCATTAGAGGTCAGGCAATAGGATACAATTTCAGTTCAGTTTTATAGTACTTTATTGGCCTGACAAACTGTACAAATGTTGTCAGTGTATGAATACCAAAAAAAAAGTTCAATTATTTGCCTTGCTATGCAAATGAGAATACTATATATTATTTTTACTATTTACTATTCAAAGAGTAACAATAATTATTAAGTATCAATTACACAACATGCAACCATTGCCTACTAATCAAATCAAAATAACTGGACAACCAGAAATGAGCCTTTTGGTCAAAGTACAGAAATTAAAAACAGTATCATTTTGATAAATAAGTGTTTTCTGACTGGCTTAACCAGAAAAAAAATTTGTTCCATAATCCAATCAATCCCAGTAAAATGAATAATTGTGACTGTAATGTATTAATGCAGGTCAGAAAAAACAAACATGTTCTTGAATTATCTGTTTCTTCTATTGGTATTTTAATCAACAGGTAAAGTAGAAAGGAAGTCACAGGTATATAATGCTACCAGGGAATAAATATCTCTCACTTTGAAAACAAATGCCTCTGCTTCACCAATCAGTGTTACCAGTAAGTTGGCTGCCTTCTCTTTGCATTGGCTTTGATCCAACAATGAGAGATGATGACTTTGATCCCATGTCCTAGTGCACCTACATCATTCCAGCCTAAAGATTTATTTATTCATCTATCCATTCAGTCTAATTGCAATAGAGTAGTATTCAAACAAGGACTCAATATCTGACAGCAGGCATCCATGCAGACTACCCTAGCCTTTGGTTCTGTTCTTACTAAGGCCCCATGTATTCTGTGGCAAGCTGGACCTAAATTATGCAGGAAGATCCTGGGTTTCTGCAGGGCACTGGCGCAATATACTGGAAATTCTGCAGTAGCTTTATTTAAATATTTTTAATAGAGAGTTTTGATTAATTAAATGATACTGAATAATCAATTTACTTCAATAACCTTGGTATTACTTTGACATTTAACTATCCAATTGAGGAGGCAGTTTAGTGTCGTGGGATGCAACAGTATATTTGTTGGCTATTTCTGCTAAAATGATCAGCAGTGAAATAGTTAATTGTCATTTACAATATCTTCGTTAGGGTTCAGAGTCAACTGAGAGGAACAAGGCAGTTCACATCTCCCAGAGCTATTGTCTCAATCTGTCTACAGAGTCAAGAACACAGCACTCCATTGGTTTACATGTTTCCTGTTTTTAAGGTTTTCTTCACAGTCATGAGGCCTAGAAGAATTTTTTTAAATGAACGCTTACATACCAAGGCAAGGGATCCAGAGCAGATTATGCGGTCATGGAATTGTAGAATGCATAGACACTTCTCTGTGCTAGGTGCTGTACAAACACAGAACAAAAGGATGGTCTCTGCCCCCAAACAGTTTACAATCGAAGTGTAAGGAAACAGACAACAGATGGATACAGACAGACAGAGAATTACACGGAAACAGTGAGACGATATTGGCCAACCTGATAGGCAGTGGTATCAGTGCACCAGTAGCCCAACCGTTGTCAAGGTTTTTTTGTAGGGATCAGAGCATAGGTGAGTTTTGAGGAGCATTTTGCAGGGGGATAATGACTTAGTTTCATGGATGTTTGTGGTGAGCTACTCCCACACGTGAGGGCAGCATCGGAGAAATCACAAAGGTGCTTGTTTTAAAATTAATAAGTAGACAACAGAGGCTGGCATTGAGCCAATTGGAGCAAATGAGAGATGATAGGCAGAGTGGGAGTCGGGGCCATGAAACAGTAGTTTGTTTGATGAGCTGGAGAAGGGGAAGACAATGGAAGCATACAAAGGCAGAGGCGACATGGCCAAAGTGATGGCTAAGAACATGATCTTTGCAGCAGCATTGTGAATGGATATGAATGGGACAAGACTGCATTTGTCAAGGCCAGAGAGAAGGATTTTACCACAATAGAGACACAAGATGATCAGAGCTTGGACAAGTGTTTTAGCTGAGTGGATGGATAGGGAAGGCTGTATCTTGGAGACGTTATGCAGAAAAAATAGACAAGATTTAGATCTAGTCTGGAGATGAGGATCTAGAGAGACGTCCAAGTTGAAGATGATGCTCAGGGTATAGGCCTGATTTACAGACAGGATGGTGGTGTTGTCTACAGTGATAAAGGAGATGTGGAGGAGGAGCTTGGGGAATGGACTGGGGCTGCAGAGGTTTTTGGGTGACAGACCCCATGGTATAGGAACAGTCCAACACCCACACCCTAGTGGGGACAGCTCCCAGCGTGTGGGGCCCCAGTTAATGGAAAGCACAGAACCTCTGCCCTGCATGAAGCCACCTGGGTTGGGACCACTGATCCCCCTCACACAGGGGGCAGTGGTTTCCTTTCCACCGGACAGAATGGGAGTCTCCTCACCTTGGCCCCTGAACCCCCAGCCTGGCTCTGCCTCACACCTTGCCCACCCGCCACTGCCAGCTCCCAGCATGGCTTCCTGTATTCCACATCCCCAGTCCATCCCAGACTGCACACTCTGCCCAGCCACTTGCACCCCAATCCCTCCCAGCCTGTACCACTTGCCCAGCCACCCACAGTCCACACCCCCAGCTCCTCCTGTATCCTCCCACCACCCCCACACACACTCTGCACCCCCAGCGTGCATCCCTCACCCGCTGCCCAGCCCACATCCCCGCATTCCACATCTCTAGTCTGCACCCCCCAACTGGCCCTCTGTAACCCCTGCACCTTTCTGGATGCATTCTTCACTGTCGGACTTGCAGCATTTGCAGTGGTAGCACCTTCAGATCCTGGACACAGTGGAGTTGAAGTGGGAGCCAGGGCTGACATGGAGCTGGATGGGTTGCTGCAGGGGCCAAAGCCCCTGCAGCAGTTGCAGTGCCAGTAGGAGTAGCTCTGAGTTGCTCAGCGATGAGTCATGGCCATGGCGGTGAACTTACTTGTGCTGGGGTTGGGGAGTAGTAGCGTTTCCCCAGCAGCCCAAGTGAGGGTTGCTTCTTGCTCCTTGGAGCCCTGGCTGGTGGCTGATCTCTCCCAAAGGCAGTACTGCCAGCATCATCCCTTGCCACTGCAGGCAACTGCCTAGTCTGCCTATAGCTAGAGCAGCCTATGCTCATCCCTCTGCCCCTTTACCAAAGTATGGTTCTATTTTAGAACTTCATCCTGCACTTTTCGTAGATTCATAGTTTCCAAGGCCAGAAGGAACCATTTTGATCATCTAGCCTGTCCTCCTCTACAGCACAGGCCACAGAACTTCTCCAAAATAATTCACAGAGCAGAACTATTAGAAAAACATCTACTCTTTCATACATTGTTCCATTGGTTAATGCCTGCTTTCTCTGTCGGTAAAAGCTGCAGGACCTGATCCAGAGAAAGTGATCTGCTTGATGGGGTCATTTAGGCAGAGCCTTTTAAAGGGTTGTGAGAAGATGCATTACCCCTGGAGGAGCACCGAGAAACATTCTGCTGGAGTGAGCATGCTCCTGGACTGCCATCTAATAGGGTGCAGCTTTCTTTCCCCCCCCGTTCCTGCACAGCTGGGCAGCTCTACTGGCAGCTGTACTGGGAGTGGAACCATGGCCATGCCTCCTTCCCACCCTCAGTGGGGCATCATGCACCCACGAGAAGAGAAGGAAGCAGAACCTGCATTGCCATGAGCTCAGGGACTTGAATTCTGCATGGTCCATACAAAGGGAGAGAGACATTGTGACTCTACCCTCTCCCTCCCCTCCACACATCCACAGAAAAGCAACGGTCCTACAAAAATATGAGCTGTAAAGGCCAGGTTCTGCCTGGCATTGTTGCAGCTGCAGAGCCTGAGGAAGGGAAGGTTCTAGGGGTCTTCACTACTTTGTGTAGCCCACAAAGGTACCAAACCAAACTGCAGACCCTACACTCCGCAAAGGAACTGCTCCCCCACCTTCCTCCCCTGCAGGAGCACAGTACCTCAAAGGGGCTGGGAGGCAGTGGAACTCCCCTGCCCCCACATCAGCAGGCAGCAGAGATGACTGGATGCAAGACAGGTAACAGGACACAACCTACAAAAGGGTGCAGTAGTGGCACAGTTGAGCTCCAAGTGCTATTTTACCATTCTGTTAAATAAAAATAGTGGGCTAGATTCTGGCCATGACTATGCACCACCAGTGTGGTAAAGAAAGGTTAAAGGGGCTTTAAAGCCCATTTAATCAGCTTCTGGGGATTCCCTCAGTGTAATGAAATTCCCAACTGCTGAAGCATTGGCACAGCTAACTCCACACCAACACTCTCACAGGCCTCAACATGGAGGCATGTTAGGGGAAGGACTAGTGGAAAAGGAAGGTGGCTGGACTGCACTCTTGATCCAGCATCTCCAGCTGCTGAAAAAGCTCCTTGGAGGTTGGGGCTACCAGGCCCAAGTAACAACAGTCTTGAGGCTGCTCTAAATTGTGTTGGCATTGGAAATGACCTTTGACAGCCCTGAGAATCATAAAGCTCCCCTGCCTCACTCAGGTCCTGGAGCCAAGGGTCTGTTTAATTCTGAAAATAAAAGTCTTGTGGCAACCAGCCACCCAGCTACATGTTGTTCCTAACAGCTCCAGTTCTCAGCAAATGCTCTTCATCTTTTGGGTGGCTGCACATTTTATACTTCTCGGTATCAAGTACCAAACACAGAAGGAGGCCAACACAATCACTATAGCTAACAAAGCCACTGCTAAGAGGCAGAGGAGGTCCATGTTTTAGAATTGCCTGCTCAGTTGCAGTATGTCTCAGCAACTAAAAGGGCACCACAATATTTTAGACGCATTGTACTAAAATAAAGAGTGCCAACTATTGGATGACTTAATACTGCCCAAGACACTTCACTTAGATCCAGTTGACAATATCTACTCTAGACTTATTTTCAACTACTTTGTCTTCAGATTGATCACAAACTAGAGTTGAGAAGCAAATGCTGAAACTGAACCACAAGCTTGGCTGTAGGCATCTAGGCAAATCTGTAGGCTGTCAACAAACTCGTTTATTCAGTGGGAAGTACAAGACACATTGACAATATCTGTTTTTATTTGATAAAATCCTTACAAATATCAAACCACTGTATCCGCTCCACTATTTATTTTCAATGCAGGAAAAACAGCTAAAACTTATTTTATTTCTAATATGAACACACACAGTAGTAGCCTCATTATTCCTGTCCTCAGGCAAATCAGTTCTTTATCGCCCTTTACATAATGTGTAAACTTCATTCATCATGTTCTGCAGCTACTCACACGACAGGGAAACATACCAGATGCAACATCAGATCAAAAAAGAAAGTGAAAAAAACACACATATGCCAGCAATTATACTCTACACATATTCTTGTCATTTGAATGAGACCATACTCAAGACTTTTTATATCTACCTGGGTCCTCCTGCCTATCCCGGTTAGTGGGGACTGAAAAAAAAAGTGCCTGCAGGTTTTACATTTGGCCATTCTTGTCCACAGGTCCTCCTGCTGCATTGGCTCTACTGCTTCTCCCATAGCCAGTTTTCTTTTTCTCACTGCTCAAAATACTATATTGCAGTGAGAGGACCTGCAGTAACAGAAGCAACTTAAGCTCCCCTTTAGAGGAGGCACTCTACTGGAGTGGAGGAGAGAACAATAAGACTTACTTATCTATCTATCTGTCTAAACAACCTATTTATTTATAGAGGAATACAAGGGACATGGGAATCTCTGCAAGGTTGGCCTTGCTTGTATGGTATCCTCTCAATTTTCCGCTCCTGGAGGATGGGTGACAATACTAATGGAGGAGGCAAGAGGGGTAGCCTACAAAACCTACAGTCCTAGGCATCTTGGAGAAAGAAATAGTCGCGTGGAAGGGTGGCTTTTCCCTCCATGTGGCTGCTCTGACACTTCCTCCCAATCCTGCAGGAGTTGTGTGGCCACTGCCTGATTCTCCCTTGGCTTCACAGTTACAGCCCTGAAGAGAGTCAGGGGGAGTTACCACCACTTCACACGGCATTAAATCCTGATTGGATTTTTGAGCAGAAATCCACAGGCTCAACAGGGAAGGTGCTGTAGAGAGTGGCTGGTCCTTTGCTCCACTCCCATCAACATCCAGCTCTGTTCTCAAAACAAGGCCTGGCACCAACTCCGCAGAAGACCAGTGGAGAAATGCTGAAGGAAAAGGATTGATAGGAAAGAGCTACTGAGATTTCAGTTCCCTTTGCTTACAGAAGCAGAAAGGACAGTTTAGGCCATAATTTTCCTATTTTGAGGGCTACAGCTAGTTCACTAAAAACAAAAGAAGAAAATTGCCTTAATAAAAATTACATTCCAACAATGAAAAGCATCTGAGAGAAACACAAGCTCAAAGGCGATTCACATGTAAAGCCTAAGTTTCCAATCCATGGGCAATGTGGGACATCACTCTAATATGCCCTGTTAACTGGGAATTGTGAATGTGTCAGATCCTTAACTTTATCAAAATGTAGGGGGAAACAATGAGTCTGGTGGCACCTTAAAGACTAACAGAGTTATTTGGGCATAAGCTTTTGGAGGTAAAAACCCCACTTCTTGCATCTGAAGAAGTGGGGATTTTGCCCATGAAAGCTTATGCCCAAATAAATCTGTTAATCTTTAATGTGTCACCGGACTCCTTGTTGTTTTTGTGGATACAGACTAACACGGCTACCCCTCTGATAAACATAGGGGGGTTCTGTCATGTGAATTAAATGCAACTCTATTGGGCTCAGCCATGTCTGACAGAGAACCCTCAGCATGGGGCAGTGCTCCAGCAGGTACATGGAAGCATTACACATCAGAGAAGCACAATATCTTCAGCATGGGGTGTTCTCTTTTCTGGCAATGGTGTACAGCATGCTCTGTGTCCCTGGCCAGGAGAGCTGGCTGGTAGGAAGCAGGATGGGACAAGAGGAGGCAGAGCCATCTTCTGAAGTGGTTAGTGCACGTTCGAGTGTTAGGAACGCACGTTAAGCAATATGGGATCATGTCAAATACATTCTACAGACATGTTCCAGACCATGATCACCTGCTGGGTGAGAGATGCAAGGGAGGGAGGCTTCATGCATCCTTCCCCCTTGCATGCCCCTATAGGTGCCAGGAACTGTCTGGCTTACATGAGGTAGAATTTGGGGATACAGAATCCATCTGATATGATCGCATATTGCTTACTAGCATCGTATTGCTAAACCATGGTACAATATACCAGCACTTCTATGATGCAGTCAAAACAAAGGGATTGTAATACATTCATAGGCACTGACTCCGTGATTACTCCAGGGCTGGAACATCCATGGAAAAAAAATAGCAGGTGCACTGCACCCACTGGCAGCCAGCTCCCTCCCTTCCCCTCAGTGCCTACCATCTGCTGGTGCCCCACTGATCAACTTCTCCTCCTTCCTCCCAGCACCTCCCACTTGCTGCAGTCAGCTGTTTTGCAGCATACAAGAGGCCCTGGGGAGAAGCGTGGATGGGGCACACTTGAGGGAAGTGGCAGAACTGATCGGGAAGTGGAGGGGCGGAGGTGGAGTGGGGGTTGGAAGAGGTGGGACAGAGTTTGGGGGAAGGGGGAGATGCGGGCAGTGCCTGGGGTGTGGGTGGGAAGAGGCAGAGCAGGGGTTTGGTGAAAGGGTCATGTGGGAGTGGGGCCTGGGGCAGAGTGGGGGGTTGAGCACCCCTACGGCCCGGAGGAAGTCAATGCCTGTGAATACATTTGTATACTTTATGGGTTAAATGTCATTAGTGGATACTATATTTTTTGGTAAATCTATCATGGCGTTCCAGCTTAAACAGGATCACTTTGCTTATGATCAGTAATGAAATCCTACCAGCTTTGAAATACTAAGTTCTTCTTGAAAATTAAAGGAAAAGGCCAGTCTAGTCCCTAAAGAAAGATTTATGGTGTTAAAAAAATGGGTTTAGCCCTTCAGGGGGCTATGTATCCTCAACTGCAACTGACATGAAAGGGAGTTGAGAGTATCCAATATCTTTCAAGAGTTGCTCAGCACTCAGTATGTATGACTGCATTCACATGCACAGACTGAAATGAAGTTGTTCAGTAAGCTCTGCTGCAAACACTAACACCACAATGCACACATACCAATAGAGGCAAAACCCATTCAAATCAGTTAAAAATCAGCCCAAATGCTACAAGTCAGGACATCTTTGTCTTACTGAAATGACTGCATTCTAACTGAATAATAAAATAATACCTATTCATTAGGCACAAAGCATATCATTATTAAAAACTAATTCAGCCTCCTAAGTAGTCTCAGCAGTGGCTGATTCTTGCTTTACTCCTTAATTCCTTCTGACTTCCCGTCCCTTTAAAGGCTGCGGTGGCCGGTAGTTTCTCAGCATGCAGCAGGCTGCCTCTCCCTCAGCAGTACACAGAAGGCTGCGGAATTTGGCTATCTGCAGATGAAAAGAGGTTTAGAGTTCAGCAAAGAATTGTCAAGCTAAGGCTAAATGAAGAATTCTAAGTAAAAAACATGAACGTACTTGTCAACTTTATTTTGCCAAGAAGTATGGGGATTGCATTGTCTAGAGCACATGTGGAATGGCCACTTCAGCCCTTATTCCTGTTAGCTATTGTTTTTCATGTACATTTTGTGAGTGTTGTTTCAGGCGGGTATAGTATGGTATTCACACTTGATCTTTCCTAACCTGAAGCCTAAAAAGAATTCTCTTAAGATTTCTGCACCCTATTTTCAGTCCAAAGGCCAGCATTGTTCCCACTAATTTTTTTTTCCCGCATACGGATTGCCTGGGCGACAACATGAGCAGGCAAACAAAATCTGATTGTATGCTCTCATGATTCAGAAATATCACCATCAGTGAAGAATGATGGATGCTGTGCTACAAAACACTCCTCTAGTTACCATTTTTTACATCATCCACCTGGCATACAATACAAAGCAAATAATAATTACTAGAGATGACCCCAAACCAAAATATCTGATCCAAACTTTCTCTCTCACACACACTTACAATTAGGAAATGTTTAAATCTCTATCCAAATTTCACAATTTGGATTTATCTCAGCAATACGGCAAACTGGAACACCCAGTGCAAATAATTATGAACTGTGAGGGCATTTAGATCTGGATTTGATTCCAGATCTGAACCTTGCTAATCTGACCTATTGTGAGTAGTTATTAGTAATATACACTAGCTTGCTTCAGACTGATTTCCTTTATGTAGTTACCATTAGCAGGACAGCACAAAAGTCATGATTCTGAGAGCAGATATATGGTATGTTATGGCAGGTCACTGTCTGGGAGGAGGGGAGACAAACTTCCTTCAGAAAACGAGCATCCAAAATAAAGTGGTTATTAAGGTAGTTATCTGGGAGAGGCAGCAGAGGGTAGAAAATCACTGATGACCAGATTCTGTCACTTCCTCACATTAAGTAGAAACTTACTCCTAGTACTCCCATTGATTTCAGTAAGTCACTGCCTTTTGCTTTGGGCTGTGCCTCAGAAGTACAATTTAGCCCTAAGAGAGTAGAGAATCAAGCCCACAGTCAGTGCCCATAAGGCTTCAGGACTGGCCAGGAGAGTCCCATTCTTAGGGTATTTCCACACTTCAGAGACTATACCAGCATAGCCATGTTTTCAGAGCCACGTTGGCATAATCCGTTAACGCAGACGCATCCTACACCAAAGGAAGAGATTTTTCCATTGCTGCAGGAACTCCACCTCCTCGAATGATGGGAGCAATGATGGGAGCAAGGTTGATGAAAATATTTTTCTGTCAACACAGATATGTCTACACTGGGCGGGGGGGTAGGACGGTATAGGTAAGGTTTTACTTCCAAACCCATGAACGTCATAGCTATGTCCACCTAACTTTTTAAGCGTGGACCAGGCCTTATTGTCGCCTCTTAGGCTCCTGAGCAACACGCTCCCAAGTAGGAAAGAGAGAGAGAGGCACACTAGGCTGCTTCTCTATACTTACAGTCTGGATTCTAAGCATAAAGATCCAGCTGCAGGTGTGCCCTCACCACAGAGCTCCCTAGAATTAGACAGCCTGTCTGTGAGCCTAGAAATATGGCTAGAACAGCAGCACTGGAAGGTGATACATAGAGTGAGGGTCACTCTACTCACACCTTTAGGCCACAGACTGGGCACAGACCATACTCTGGGGGGGTGAGGGAAGCTCCAGGTACAGGGAAGAACCAGAAGGTTACATTGGGGATACTCAAAATGGGATTAGGGGCAGACGGGGAACTTGGGAGGGGGAAGGAAGAGAAGGTAGAGGGACTCAGGTAGCTCAGGAGGTGGGGGTGGGGATGGAAAGCTAGGGAAAACTTGAACCGGAGCAGATAGAAATGATGGATTGACAGTGGCAAGGGAGGGAAAAGTATGTAAATGGGGCGGTGATGCTTATGTACTACTTATGCAAAACAATGTAAGTTGCGTAATACATCCAGATTTCCAAACTCACAGTCTTACCATGTATGTCAGTGTTTCAGTCGACAGAACAGAAACAGAAACTACTGACTCATACTTCTTTAATCAAGGTTTAATCAGCAGGACACTTCACTGACAAAACCCAAAGTTAAGAATATGCACCACTATGTTAATTAAAGTGTTTAAGTAACTAATAACATGGCATGCTCAATTAAGAAAATGTATCTGAGAATAAATTAATTTTCATTAAGCAATTAATTAACAAAAATGTAAAAAACAAAATAACTCTCCCTTTGAAGTTACTATTAAAAAAATTAAGGCATTTTTTCCATATTGATGTTTCTTGTGACTCACTGGAAGCTGGAAATTTACATTTATTTCTTTATTTTTAAAACATTTCCTTAGTGGAAAAGAATAAAATCAATAGAGGAAGAAATTGTATTTTAAGCTTCTAAGAAAAAAATATAAAAATGAAGAGTTAACAATCAAATTGCAAAGTGTACCAGTCAAGGCATGAACTGTGACTTCTTTTATCTTTGTACAGCACATGGAACGTTGTGGGCACTACTAGAAACAAATAATAGCTAATAAACAATTTTTTGTATTTAATTATAGAACATATATAATATCACACACTAAACAGGATAGATCGAATTTGAAATAATACATAGTAAGAAATGAAGTAACGTGTTGCATCAGATATTGATGTTTCATTCCCTAAAAATGGTATACATGTTCCCTGTTGCATGCAACATTTTACTTTTAAAGTATTTTAACTAGAGATTATGCCAAATCAAAACTTTGGATTTGGGAAGTTCAGGTCTGGATCTGAACTCTGGACAGCAGTAATACTCATCATACTGAATACATATATAGCAGCTTTTCATCTTAAAGATCTTTACCAAGCCCAGTAAGCATTATGCCTATTTTACAGATGGGGAAGGTGAGCACTGAGTGGGTCAGTGACTTGTTCAAGGCCAGCTGTTACCAGAGCTCAATGTCTCTTGATTCTCTCACAGATGTCCTATCCCTGAAACATCTGTTTTGCATTTTGATCAAAGATTAAGGTCAGTTCTTATTTCTTCTGAACTAGTTCTTTCATTCTTAGTAAAATGCTACTCAAAGAAAAAAAGCTAAACATAAACAGAAGTCTACCCTTCATGTGACCTTTAAACTTCCCAGCTCTTCTTTAGAGTACTTGAACTCTCTGGAGAGATAATGATTCTAGGTTGAGATCCAGGATTTCATCTTTAGTATCCACCAGCAAAGAGATACCGATCAAACCACACCATTTAAAACTTAGCAGCTGGTGGGCCATGCCACATTCTACCCATCTTAATCACATTGAGTAGCATCGCTCAGTGGGACAATCTTACTCCCCTTAATTATAGTCCTGCTAAGGGATTAGTCTGAGCTACAGGATGGCTCAGCGAGGCTATTCATTGGTAAGGTTGGAAGGGTGGCATTATTTGACCCAGAACAATTAATTTTACTGAGCGAGTTATCTATAACATGGAACAGGTAAATACCGAGGTGCGATAAAAGCCACAAGTTTTTTATATGCCAACTGGAGTAATGATACCCACTAACAGCAGCACTGGTTACCAATTTCTAATAGTAGAAATTGGAAAATTATATTCCCTTTAGCATCTCCACTGCCTCAGAGTATTAACTTCAGTAACCATTGGATGTCACTGTTGATCCACAAATATACAGCCAGAAGGTCAATTTTACAGTTGTAAGTAACGTGAGAAATATAAAGGGCAGTTCCAAGTGGTGCGCTCATCCCTCTCCTACATTCACGTAGCCTGATTGTTAAGAACCCGTTATTAGTAGTACTACAGTATTTAGATTGACCAAATTTCATACTCTTGGTATCTAGTAGGAAACGCTCTGGCTATTTGCTGAATTGGAATTCTATAATGAATGAGTTAAATACAAAGAAATAAATGAATAGCGGCATTTTGGAGACGGTAAAATCTATGGAATGAAACTCAAGTGGTCCAGAACCCTCAAATGAAATTAACTATCAGTTTCTTTATTGCATTTTTCCCAATTTGTAGCTCCCAAACCATTTTTTTAAATTTCAAAACATTTTAATAATAATACTTGATCATTCTGATGGCCAATGGAAGTCAACAAAAATTCATGTGAATTTCAAATTTCTCTAGAAACTCAAGACAAAAATGTAAAGCACAAAATTTGGTAGGGTAAGAAATGTCATAATTAATTAAATATCTAAAGCTATAAATAAAATAGTCTTGGGAGTATCATTTTAAACCATAATTCAGTTTTTAAAACATTATATTTGAAGGGTTGGGGTGGGGGGGATCAAAGTGTACCTGCTCAGAGGAAACAGTTATAGGCTCTCTGAGAATTATCCAGATGACACTTTCAAGAAGAGGTGGAACAGTAAGAGAGCCAAGATAAGTCCAGTAGTCCAGAGAGTGAGGAAGCAAACAGGAAGGGTCAAAGTTTGTGAACAGTGCTTGTTTACCCTGGAAAAAGAAGCATGCACATTCTAACCCAGAACCACCACATTTAGCAACCACTTATTTTGCAGTCTAGTTAATTTCTTTTTAGTGTCAGAACATTTTGTTTATTTAAAAGTGTCAAGCAGGATCTCCCCCCACTAATCATGCCAAAGGAGAATTATGGAGAGAAAAACTGTTAGAGATTGTTCCATTGGTGGGAGCAAGGTTTGCATAGCTCTGGAGGATCACAGAGGTACATCTTCACAGGTCACGGTAGTGAGCCTCCCAACCCAGGTCCACAGACTTGGGCTTGAGCTACCATGCTAAAAATAGCTGTGTAGATGTTGCAGCTTAGGCTCTGAAACCTAGGGAGGGGAGTGGGCCAAAGCCACCCATGTGAAGGTCCTGTGCCTCTACAGCAGATCTGCCCCTAGTGTTCCTTCTGGTGACAGCAGGGTTCCACTGAAGCCATATTACCAGGCACTCCTGTTGACTACGAACAGCCTAGTGACGGGGGCTCTGATGTAAAAATAATACAACATCTAGATGTATTCTCTTTTGCTTGGAATGTCTGGGGAGCTGGTGGGATGGAAATCTGTGTCTTCTCCACCTGGCACCAGCCCACTCACACCTCCCTGGCCCACCCATCCATGCCCTCCCTCCCCATGTGGATTTTTGGGCCAAAAGAGAGGCCTCTGCAGGGTTTGATGTCACAGAGATAACTACCCCTCTCACATATGGAGGGCCAATTAATGCATGCAAGGCCACTCCATGTGCTAATCGAAGGGGACATGATCCTTTTCTCCCCCCATAAAACAAGTGAGAAAATGTCTCAACTCTCGAGGGGGAGGAAGAAGGAACTCCACAAAAATAAAATGTGCCATTATCCAATATTAGTGATCTTGATGATAAT
Organism: Chelonoidis abingdonii; assembly: GCF_003597395.2. NCBI lineage: Eukaryota > Metazoa > Chordata > Testudines > Testudinidae > Chelonoidis > Chelonoidis abingdonii. The sequence goes on along the minus strand of NC_133770.1, from coordinate 252,129,961 downwards.
GTTATTTGTCAGGGATTAAATATTACAGCTAATTAACGATCTTCTCCCCTCCCTCTGCATTGTACAACAAAATAATTACAATGTGCTGGTTTGCGCCTGACTTTATCCAGCAAAAGTGCCCCTAAACTGCCCCAAATCAGAGCTAATCCTTGTTTACCGGCTGTAAATGCCTAAGGAATGTGAATGTGAAGCATGGAAGAAAAAGAACAGCAGCAGAAGTACTGGAGAATTTTAGGAGAATTACTTTACCTTGGCTCTAATGGCATCCAAACGGTCAGTAATTTTCTTCAGCTGAGAGTTACATTCACCAATCTGTAAAGGCAAAGAGTCAAAGATCATACTCTCGAGGGAAGAATATGCATTCACTTCTCACTTATTAATGTTTAATTTTAAAGTTTTTCACATAGGCCTGATCCTTCACCCAATGAAGTTAATGGTAAAACTCTGATAAACATCAATGGATGTAGTGTCAGGCCATTATTAATTAAAACATCCTGGAACTCTGTATGGCTCCTTGCAGAAAGTTAGTCAGGCCGTGGGAAGGGGTGATTTTTTTTATCCTAGGATGAGTAGGTTATCAAGTGTATGAGGCACAATCTTGTTCCGAGATTTTAAGGAAATCCTCTAATGTTTGTTTTCCTCTCTAGACAGAAAAGAAGCAATTCACCATTGGAACAAACAGCTACGGGAAGTGGTGAATTCTCCATCTCTTGATATCTTCAAATCAAAACTAGTGCTTTCTGGAAGATTTGCTTTAAAAAAAAACCACACATTATTGGGTCTACAGAAGTGCCTGGGTGAATTTAATGGCCTGCGATATACAGGAGGTCAGACTAGATGATCCAATGGTCCCTTCTAGTCTTAAATGCTATGAATTTTGGTGTCTTCCAGGCAGGACCGGCGCTAGGGTTTTGAGCGCCCTAGGCGGACGGTAATTTCGCTGCCCTGCGCGCTGGTCCCGTGGCTCCGGTGGAGCTGCCGCAGTGGTGCCTGCAGGCAGTCCACTGGAGCACCGCGAGCAGCCGACCGTCTGCAGGCACGACTGCGGCAGCTCCATCCGAGCCGCGGACCAGCGGATCGCCCGCAGGCACTACTGCAGCAGCTCCTTGGGAGCTGCCTGCCGCCCCCTCCGGAGGTGCCCTGACCCAGGGGACATCCTGGGCTGCCAGCTGCTGTGGTGGCGCCCTGACCCAGGGGGCTCCTGGGCTGCCGGCTGCCACAGTGGCGCCCTGACCCAGGGGGGACCCTGGGCTGCCGGCTGCCGCCGGCAGCTCAGACTCCCTCTCTGTCCTAGCAGCAGGGCTGCTCAACCATTTAAAAAAAAAATTGGGGGTGCTTTTTGGCGCCCCCAAATCTCGGCACCCTAGGTAATCGCCTAGTCCGCCTAAATGGTTGCACCGGCCCTGCTTCCAGGTAGTGCAGCAATCTACTATTACAAACACATTAAAAATTAGGCATGTGGTTTTTGCCTTCATATTTTTGCTGCTGTGGAATTATGGGTAAAAGGATATTTGCTACAGAATAACAGTTTTGTTGTTTAAGCTTATAACACAGATTTATTAAAAGGGATAAAGCAATCGTTGCTTACCTTTAGAAATACTGCCATGACAGCTAATCCATCCCGCTGCCGAGCAGCCTCAACAAAAGTGGAATATTTGTCTGAGTTCCAGTGAACCACATGAAGCTGAAAGGCAAAAGCACAAATAGTGTCAATTCCCACTTAACTGGTGCAATTACAATTAACATGCAATTTTACTAGTGTTGAGGTTTCTACTTCACCTGTTTATATTCAGATGCATTCAATTTTCCAGCTGCAAATATTTATGTTTATTGAAATCTGGAAATATATAATCATACAAAGGGCAACAACAAACACTGATGTGGCTGGGATTTGAACAGATATGAGAATGGCACAATTAACAGCATTTTTACATTTCAGGTACAGCAGTTACTATTAAAAGTCAAAATTTAGCAACAGTTACCACGGCCACAGTATCTGAAATACTGTGGATACTCACTGTTCTAAATATTGGGAAACACTGAAATTTCATAGGCCAAAATTTTCAAACATTGAAGGCTAAATTTAGGCTCTTAAATCCACATTTAGTAGAGCTGGTAAAAATAAGTGGTGGAATAAAATTATGCAAACTTCATCAGCATTTTCCCCTCCCCGTCCCATTTCCTCAGTCAAAATTTCAGCAACACACTGATCAGCTATACAGCTGATCATGAAATAAGGAGGGGGATGGGAAATGAAATTTTCACAAAAACAATCTCCCTTCTCCCCTCTTTTTTCTCAAATTTAATTTTTTTATGAAAATTTTTCAAAGAAAACTTGAAGTTTGGAGAAAAAAATTAGCAGCTTTTGTATTTAGGCATCTAAATGAAAGTGGCCTGATCTTCAGAAGTGCTGAGCACCTGCTTTTCCAATTGATTTCTGACTGGGAATGTTTTGTGGTAGATTTGTAATGAGCAACACCTCACTTGTTTGATGTGTAATTGCTTGGATGCTCCATGCAGACTGATCCAAAGTTTGGAAGATCCACTCTGGCCAGTCCTAGGATTGCCATGATTTGGCCAGCCAAACAACAAAGTGATCTTTGCCCCAGTGCCCTCCAACCCCTCCCACCAAGCCATGCTCCCTAAAGTCATGTTCGTATTCCCCTGTCAGGAGTCCTCAAGTCTCTACGGAAGGAGCCAAGTCACAGAGTCAGATGTCTCTCCTCCCTTGTGCAGAGTACTGCTGTTCTCTGCACTACCATGCCATTGAGTGTACACAAAGTAATTCTTATATAGAACTTATTTTTGAAGTACTGTACAAACATTATCTAATTAATGTCATAAGATTTACTAACTCACTCAGAGTCTATAAACTCAGAGTAGTTGAAGATCAAATTTTTCAAAAGAGGCTTTTAATTTTGGGTCCATCTTTAGGTTTTCAGAACCGCTGAGAATCTGTTGCTCTCAGTGACTTCATTTGGAGCCATGCTTGTTGAGCTCCGGGCGAACACACAAAAACTGGGGACACCAGAAGTAAAGGCCTCCTTAGAAAACATGGTCTTAATGGCTTGCCTGAAGGAACTGCATGGGAGGCTGTGTGGTCTTGTGGATAAAACAGGGGTCTCAGAGATCTTGGTTCTAGATCCTGCCTCAGACACGGACTTGGCCTTAAGGTTCCCCTATCTATAAAATGGGTATAATAATACTTGGTGTTGTGAGGCATAATTAATGTTTGTTAAGCTCTTAGGCCCCAAACCAGCAAAGTATGTAAGCATAAGTTTACCTTTAAGCATGTGAAAAATCCAATTCAAGTCAATGGAAATAGCTTCACGCTTAAAGTTAAATACATGCTTAAGTGTGTCACTGGATTGTGGCTTTATGACTTGTCTACATGGGGAAATAGCCCAGAATAGCTGGCACAGAATAGCTCCTGTGTGGACAATCTTATTCCACACAAAGAGTGTCTGAGTGTGGAGTAGCTTAATACATTTTGGAAGTGACGCTAAATTGCACCCAGGTGCTCTCAGTGCAGAGTAAGTGTCCAGCTGGGGAGTTAGTACAGAATAGCTATTAATCTTTAAATTCACACCCTAGCTTATTTAACAATAGCTTCCCTGCATAGACAAGCCCTTAGATATCCTTGTAGAAAAGCTATCACAGAAGTCCACAGTAGTAGTATTAAGACCAGAAATAGAATATAGGAATTCATACCTCACTTCTCAGTCCAATAGACCATTCTGTGTGCACATGTATGCATGTTAGTATTCTGGAGCTTACAATGTCACCATCGGACCATTCACGATTTTAGATTCACAAAAGCTAGATTGAATAACTTTTAAAATGTTATATTTTGCATACACAAAGAGGAAACAGATACTTTCAGTCGGAATGACTTTTATTGTGAATTAAAAACAACAAACAAGAAAGGACAAAAAGTAAAATCCCCACAGCTAAATAAACCACACTACTCTCTATAATTTTGCAAAAAAAACAACCAAACCAACCAACCAACCAAACAAGAACTGTGAAACATTTTGGGGTAGAGCCCCATTCTGAATGGCTTGTGACTTCTCTTTTAAGGGATGTATCCCATCTTACCACCGCTCTTGCACTGCAGCTTGTTGAAGAGAACTTGGTCTGGCCAATACGATGTCACAACGCAACAGGACTGGGGAGCCCTCCTATTTCCTGATGTCCTCTGACATGAGGCAAGCCATGTAGTCTTCTTTGCTTGTGAACTCTTTCTTCTAGCATGTGCCAATTTGGCAGAGGTGCTTTCTTGATTTGTTAGAGCATTTTCTTCAGGAAGTTCAGCACTGAAACAGCATTCTCATCTCCTGAGGTATTTCTTCTGCATGACCAGTGCTCAGCAGCCTCGATCTTAATTCTGGTTTCCTTATCCCAAAACCAAAACGATGTCTAAAGCGCTTCTTGCAGAAAGTTACCAAAATAAGAAGTAGTGGGAAGCTTTTTAGACTGGCTAGAAATTCAGAGATATTTTCTCCTTCCATTTGGTTTTTGAGATGGAACTTATTTTTTTTTTTCAGCTAGAAATTTGGTTTTGGTACATAATGTTTTTAAGCACCTCTATTAATTCTTTATACTCCATCTCACCTGGTTCCTGTGGAAAACATAAGCCTTTAAACACTGCAAATGTCACTTTCCCCACCAGTGGTAGAAAAATTGATTGTTTTCTTACCACTGTCCTCTATAGCATTTCCAATAAAATACTGATCAGGACTTTGTACATATATTTCAAATTGTTCCTCTTTTGCATTATAGTGAAAATCTTCCATATTTCCATAAAAATTGATTTTTACCTTTTCTATTTTCTTTTTTTACCTAGGAAAATTCTCATTTTCTCTGAGCTATTTGTTGTTTGAGATCCCATTTTCCTAACTAAAATACTTGTTTTATTTTTTCCATACGCAAAGAGGAAACAGATACCTTCAGTCTGAATTACTTTTATTGTATAATAAACAAAAGCAAGGAACAAGCAAGAGCAAAAGTAAAGAGCATTTCTCCTCTGTGACATTCTGCACTAAATGGAACACTCATAATGGCTGCCTGTCTCTGTAGGCAGCATAGGCCTTAGACATTTAAAGGTGCAGTACACAGAAAACAAAGGCATAACTGTCACATTGCTACATACACCACAAAAATAATCACTCAACTCTTCTGCAAATAGTAAAATGCACATATCCTCAGTAAGGATGATCAAAAAACCAAAATCTGCAGTTTCTATGTCAGGTTTATTTTGAGATATAACGATCCCAAAGGAAAAGTTAAAAAATAAAAACAAAAAAGATTAAAACAAATTCTCAAACAATAAAATCCTCTAAATTTTCCACTTATAATATCTCATGTACTTCTTGTCTTATCCTTTGCCAAGGTCTCTAAATATATTCTCCTTTGGCATAGGATCACACATGAAAAATTTCAGGCATATTGCTTATGTTTTGAAAAGTTAGGGAGCCAAAATCTGTCTTACAATGAAATGCTAGTCACAGCCTTAACTACGGAGAGACTATGGCTTCTATAAAATTCAATACAATGCCTTACCTCGGCTGCATACTTCTTTCCATCCACTGCATGCTCAGAACCAATGTCATCGCTGGCCCCCCAGTGAAAGTGAATTTGGCGCAGCCTATAGCTTCCACTGAGTGGTCCCCCTCTCAGCACTATAAACCAGATAATAAGAGATTTTTAGCCAAGGAGATATGCATTATAATAAAAGCTTCTGACCTACACTTTCATGCATACAGCACCATTTCAGGATCCAGGCTCTCATATAGATTCTCGAAGCATATGTATTAATAGGATGCCACTACTGCACAACAACAAGAGAAAGAAGAGACTATGCCCTTCAAAATTTAAGTTATATACGTAAATTAGCTAATAACTGCTACTAGGAGATGAACTGAGATCACCCAACGTGTCTTATTATAGGCAGGAAGCAGTACTTTTTTTTTTTTTAGTTCTTCTAAGAGATTGAATTATTATTATGCTACCTATTTGGCGGCTACATTCTTATCAATACATTTCAAAGTGACACTGACAACCAAATTAGGCTTAAAGATTAGGTGCCATAGAAAGGTAGATTCTTTAATAAAATTGGAGGAAAATAGGTCAGTTGATTTAAAATGTATTTCAACATTCCTTGGCACTGTTTGAAACCCAGATGAAACGGTACTGTACCAAAGACAAAAACCAGGCAGTGAAAATGACTATAAACAAAGGGAAGCTAATAATGCATCTGTTTTGTCCAAGTTCAAAATTAGTGACATGTAAAATGTAAATAAATGGCACATTAACAACACATGTAAGGCACGTGTGTGTGTGTTATTTGTGTAAAGATTTCTCTTTTTTAAAAAAAACAAACCAACCAGAGATGGATCCAAACCAAAATCCAAGATCAGAACTTTAGATCCGATCTCATCTGCAGTCTCTGTAATGCCCTGACACTGAATCTCCTGCCTCTAGAAAACCTATATCTTAATTTCAGCTCTCCCCTCCCCCTCCCCACACACCATAAAAAAGAACTGTTGTGCTCTGGAGTTCTAGCTAGACCCATTATAGAGATACAGAAAAGGGGATCCAGTCGTCTAAGGCACAAGCTGGCAGGGCATACACCAACAACAAAAGTGGGAGGTGAAAAGGAGGAACAAATGAGCACTCATTTAGCACAAAATGAAGATATCAAGAATAAAAATCCATCAAAGGATGCTAGGAATCTGGGTAACAAACAAACAAGAGGATCTGAAATTGCACATTTATGAGCATACGTTCAATCTAGTTGGTATTGCTGAAACCTGGTGGGAAAATTTGCATTACTGGAATGTTAAAATCGCTAGCTATAACTTATTTAGAAAGGATTGAGTGGACAAAGGAGGAGTGGGAGTGGAACTATCAAAAATGGCATTATTTGTTTCCGAGTCACTGACAACTCAGAAGTAAGTGACCTTAAATGCTTATGGATAGATGTTCTAACAGATAAAGTACAGGATAGGGTACTAGTTGGTGTAATCTAAAACACCCACACCAAATCAGAGTGGAGAATAGGACAACTGGCTTCTTAAATAGGAAAAAAATATAAAAGATAATTTCTTAACTCAAAAAGTGTTGCATCCAACACAGTGGAATTCTATATTAGACCTCATCTTGATATATAAAGAGGAACTGATCACAGAACAAAAAGTTAGTTAGATGCAATTGATCATGATTTGATTACATTTACCGGTATGTTCAAAGAGAATAAAATTACACACACACACACACACACACACACACACACACACACACACACACACACACACACACACACACACACACACACACACACACACACAGCTTTAAAAGAGCCAGTGTCACAAAAAGTTTAAAACAATCAATGACCTGAAAGAAAACATAAAATCATCACTGATAAATTTGCAGATGACACAAAGATTGGGAAAGGGTAAATAATGAAGAGAACAAGCCACTGATACAGAGCAATCTGGACTGCTTGGTAAGCTGGTTGTAATCAAACAATATGCATTTCAATACAATGAAATGTAAGGTCATACATCTAGAAAAAGGGAATGTAAGCCATTCTTACGGAATGGGGGACTCTATCCTAGGACGCAGGAAAAAGTTTAAGACTGTGATGAATAATCAGCTGAACATGAGCTCCCAGTGCAGCATGGCTAAAAGGGCTAATCTTTGGATACATAAACAGGAATGTCAAGTCCAGTCTTCTGCACTTATGGCAGGACTAAATATTATCTAGACAATCCCTGACAGGTGTTTATCTAACCTGCTCTTAAAAATCTCCAATGATGGAGATTCCACAACCTCCCTAGGCAATTTATTCCAGTGCTTAACCACCCTGACAGTTAGGAAGTTTTTCCTAATGTCCAACCTAAACCTCCTTTGCTGAAATTTAAGTGCATTGCTTCTTAGCCTATCCTCAGAAATTAAGAACAACTTTTCTCCCTCCTCTTTGTAGCAATCTTTTATGTACTTGAAAACTGTTATGTCCCCTCTCAGTCTTCTCTTTTCCAGACTAAACAAATCCAATGTTTTCAATCTTCTCTCTTGGATCATGTTTTCTAGACCTTTAATAATTTTTGCTGCTTCTTCTCTGGACTTTTTACAATTTGTCCACATCTTTCCTGAAATGTAACGCCCAGAACTGGACACAATACTCCGGTTGAGGCCTAATCAGCGAGGAGTAGAGCTGAAGAATTACTTCTCATGTCTTGCTTACAGCACTCCTGCTAATACATCCCAAAATGATGTTCATTTTTTTTGCAACAGTATTACACTGTTGGCTCATATTTAGCTTGTGGTCCACTATGACCTCCAGCTCCCTTTCCACAGTACTCCTTCTAGGCAGTCATTTCCCATTTTGTATGTGTGCAACTGATTGTTCCTTCCTCTGTGAAGTACTTTGCATTGGTCCTTATTGAATTTCATCCTATTTACTTCAGACCATTTCTCCAGGTCATTTTGACTTATAATCCTATTCTCCAAATCACTTGCAACCCCTCCCAGCTTGCTATCATCCACAAACATTATAAGTGTAGTCTCTATGCCATCATCTAAATCATTGATGAAGATATTGAACAGAACTGGATCCAGAATTGATCCCTGCAGTACCCCACTCCTTATGTCCTTCCACCATGTCTGTGAACCACTGATAATTACACTCTGGGAACAGTTTTCCAACTAGTTGTGCACTCACCTCCATCTAGGTTGTATTTCCCTAGTTTGTTTATGAGGTCATGCAAGACAGTATCAAAAGCCATACTAAAGTCAAGATATACCACATCTACTGCTTCCTCCACAAGGTTTGTTACCCTATCAAAGAAAGCTATCAGGTTGGTTTGACACAATTTGTTCTTGACAAATCCATGCTGACTGTTAATAATCACTTTATGATGTTCTAGATGTTTGCAAATTGATTGCTTAATTATTTGCTCCACTATCTTTCCGGTTACAGAAGTTAAGCTGACTGATCTGTAATTCCCCTGGTTGTCCTTATTTCCTATTTTATAGACGGGCACTATATCTGCCCTATTCCAGTCCTCCATGACTTTTCAAAGATAATCGCTAATGGCTCAGATATCTCCTCAGTCAGCTCCTCGAATATTCTAGGATAGATTTCATCAGGCTCTGGTGACTTGAAGACATCTAACTTGTCTAAGTAATTTTTAACTTGTTCTTTCCCCCCTCATTGAATAACAGGCCTACTCTTCCTCTTGCTTCTAATGTATTTGTAAAATGTTTTCTTGTTACCCTTTATGTCTCTAGCTAGTTTGATCTCATTTTGTGCCTTGGCCTTTCTAATTTTGTCCCTACATACTTGTGTTATTTTTTGATATTCATCCTTTGTAATTTGACCCAGTTTCCACTTTCCGTAGGACTCTTTTTTAAATTTTCAGATCATTGAAGATCTCCTGGTTAAGCCAGGGTGGTCTCTTGCCATACTTCCTACCTTTCTTATGCAGTGGGATAGTTTGCTCTTGCGCCCTTCATAATTTCTCTTTGAAAAACTGCCAATTGTCTTCAACTGTTTTTCCCCTTAGACTTGCCTTCTGGAAATCCATTGTCTTTATTTTGCTGTTCTCCCTCCTGTCATTCCTTAGAAACGTGAACTCTTATCATTTCATGATCACTTTCACCTAAAAGTTGCCTTCCACTTTCAAATTCTCAACCAGTTCCTCCCTATTTGTCAAAATCAAATCTAGAACAGCCTCTCCCCAGTAGCTTTCTCCACCTTCTGAAATAAAAATAAAACCTCTCTCTAATACATTCCAAGAACTTGCTGCATAATCTGTGCCCTGCTGTGTTATTTTCCCAACAGATGTCTGAGTAATTGAAGTCCTCCATCACCACCAAGTCCTGTGTTTTGGATGATTTTTATATCTCTGAACACACACTTGTTTGAGTATTGTTGAACATACACTTGTAAGCTACAAAAACACAGTATTTAAACCAAATAAGTAGGGCTGTCAAGTGATTAAAAAAAATTGAGATTAATTGTGCATTTAATTGCACTGTTAAACCACAATAGAATACCATTTGTTTAAATATTTTTGGATGTTTTCTACATTTTCAAATATATTGATTTACAACACAGAATACAAAGTGTACAGTGCTCTCTTTATATTTATTTTTGACTACAAATATTTGCAATGTGAAAATGATAAAAGAAATAGTATTTTAAAGTCCCCTATTACATGTACTATAGTGCAATCTCTTTATCATGAAAGTTGAACTTCAAAAATGTAGAATTATGTACAAAAATAATTGCATTAAAAACAAAATAATGTAAAACTATAGAGCTTGCAAGTCTACTCAGTCCTACTTCTTGTTCAGCCAACCACTCAGACAAACAGGTGTGTTTGCTCTTGTGGGAGATAATGCTGCCTGCTCCTTGTTTACAATGTCACCTGAAAGTCAGAACAGGCATTTGCATGGCACTGTTGAAGCCGACATCAAAAGATATTGATGTGCCAGGTGCGCTAAAGATTCATATATCCCTTTATGCTTCAGCCACCATTCCAGAGGATGTGTCCATGCTGATGATGGGTTCTGTTTGATAACAATCCAAAGCAGATCATTTTTATCATCTGAGTCAGATGCCACCAGCAGACGGCTGATTTTCTTTTTTTGTCGTTCGGGTTCTGTAGTTTCTGCATCAGAGTGTTGCTCTTTTAAGACTTCTGAAAGCATGCTCTACACCTTATCCCTCTCATATTTTGGAAGGCACTTTAGATTCTTAGGTCAAGTGCTGTAGCTATTTTTATAAATTTCACATTTGTAACTTCTTTGTGTTTTGTCAAATCTGCAGTGAAAATGTTCTTAAATGAGCAACATGTGCTGGGGTCATCATCTGAGAGTGCTATAACATTAAATACATGTGGGTAAAACAGAATGCGGGTAAAACAGAGCAGGAGACATACAATTCTCCCTCAAGGAGTTTAGTCACAAATTTAATTAACACTTTTTTTTTTTTTAAATGAGCATCATCGGCATGGAAGCATGTCCTCTGGAATGGTGGCCGAAGCATGAAGGGGCATACAAATGTTTAGCATATCTGGCATGTAAACACTTTGCAATGCCGGCTACAAAAGTACACCTGTTCTCACTTTCATGTGACATTTTAAATAAGAAGTGGGCAGTATTATCTCCCATAAATGTAAACAAATTTGTTTGTCTTAGTGATTGGCTGAACAAGAAATAGGACTCAGTGGACCTGTAGACTCTAAAGTTTTACATTGTTTTGTTTTTGAGTGCAGTTATGAAACAAAAAAAATTTGTAAGTTGCACTTTCATGATAAAGAGAATGCACTACAGTACTTGTATGAGAATTAAAAAATACTATTTCTTTTATCATTTTTACAGTGCAAATATTTGTAATATAAATAATACAAAGCGAGCACTGTGCACTTTGTGTTCTATGTTGTAACTGAAATCAATATATTTGAAAATGTAGAAAAACTTCTAATACTTAATACATTTTACTTGGTATTCTATCGTTTAACAGCATGATTAAAGCTCAGATTAATTGTGATTAATTTATTTCAGTTAGTTGCATGAGTTAACTGTGATTAATCGATAGCCCTACAAATAAGCAAACTGAAAAATATGCTCTGTTCAAGGAAATATTCAATAATTCATCAAAAAGTTTCCAATAAAATTATCTGTAACTCTTTTTCATAGCATATCATTGTTACATTTTCTGTTTACAAACATTTTCATTCAAAATAATGTCTGCTGTGCTGGAATCTTCATATGATTACAGCTTCTGCATAAGTAATGTGGAATGCACTGCCTTGTAAATATGCTGCATAACAGGGTAAAGTGTAACAATTGTTACCGGAAGTTTACGAGTTTCAACAATTGGGAAGATATAGTAAATGCAAGGAAATGAAACTCTTGCCTAAAGCAGTTCCTCCTTCCTCTGTAACATAAGAAGGCAGGATTCTCCTGCTCAGCTTTCTTTGTAAATCTTATTTTGTCCATGCTCAGTTTCTTAACTATCCTAAACTTGGTAATACATACAACAACCTTTGATCTTACAGCACCTGCTAATGAAACTGAATTACAAAGAAGAGTTTGAGAATATTTACTCATACATCCTGACATTCTGCAAATGTCAAACAGCAAACAAACAGAAAAATCAAAACAGTTCCTTACTAAATTGGGTTTTATTTTCTGACTTGCCTTTATAACAAAGGCTTCTCTCAACAACCTTCTCCAAGTAGTGAGGCAGTATCTGAAATCAACAGATCAACGACAAGAGGCTTCTCTCGCTTCTGAAGGGATAGCTCTTTTTCAAACTATAAAAGTGTTTCTGTAGATGCAAGCTTGCCTCTCTGTTATGCAAAGGAAGCATTCTGAAAACCCATATGATGTCAGTAAATACAACAGAAAGATTTTTTGGACAGGACAACCTCCGAACCTCCATAGTTGTTTGCAAAAGGAGAGTCAATGGGTGTTTAAAAAATAAAAGAAAAAAGAAAATGGGACAATGACATTTCTTAGAAAGAAAAAGGATCCTTTGACATATAATTTCTTTGTTCTTTATTAATCAACTCTTGACATGAGTTCAGAGCTAGAACATAAATCATGCAATACTTGCATTTAAAAGCAGATAAGAGACTTAAGTGGACCTTATTCACTTGACTGGACCTGCAACAAGACACAAAGGCTCCATCTATGCTGTGGAGAGCAGTGTTTGAAAAATGTGTTATAAAACAATTCACACTGGGGATTGGAGATTGTATGGATGAGACCATACCATATGGGGAAAAATTAACAGAATGTGATCCTAGGTACTTTCTGAGAACTGTGATTTAGAATTTCTGTAAGAAATCATCTCAAAATTGCAAAATACTGACAAGCAGGAAAAAATATTGCTTTTGAACTTAGAGAACTACAGTGTTACTGCTCATATGACATGATATAGTCTCCAGTGCAACATACCCAGACTGTACTCCATTCATGAAACATGGAAAGAATGGAAGTATAATTAAATGTAAACAGAAACACACCTGATTTATTTTCTGTGTCATCAAATTCTACACATGTGGAGTGTCCATTGTTGAGGATCACCTTAGCAGAAGTTGGATCATAGTTAGGGCTAATAGGAAGTAGAGCGGGGTCGTATTTGGCTTCTTCAGTTTTTATGTCAATAGGGGACTGACGGTCTCCATTAGCAACAGGGAAAACCTCTTTCCAGTGAGAAGGCCCTAAAATGCATTGGAAGGAAGTGAGAAAGAAGGAAAGAGAAGGTGTTTTTAATTAATTAATTACACTGTGTTTGCTATTTTCATAGAAAATAGGAATTTACAAATGAGAAAAAATCAATCACAAGAACTCACCTGGATTATCTTAATTAATTGTATCTATTTATTTTAAATTAAAAACAGAAAGATTCACCAAAGAATGGAATTCAATAGATCATACAGCTGTCTCTGCTGGGTCATCAGACAGCTCTTTGGTCTCACAGAACCTTCTCCAGTCTAATTGATCAAACACAAATTAGAATATTAGTTTGGCACTTCTTGCCTCTTCGCAAGTACTTCTAGCCAATAGGAATGCAGCAGGCACCTGTACATTCAGTAAGCTCAGAGATACTTAACTCTTCATCTGAGCAATATCAAGTTTTCCTTCCAGTCCAGTGTCCTGCCTCCAGTGTACTGTGAGCCTCAACTGAATTCTCAGGCCATCAAAGACCTTGCTTTAATCCAACACAGCATCTCATCTAGACCTCACTACATTATCTTTTCCCAAGGTCCCCCCTTTAAAGGGTTCCTTCATGGTATCTTGGGAGGCAGAAGCTCTGACAGTGAGGCCCCAATGGATCTGCACTGTCATAAAATAGCGGGATGCCAAGAGAGGCATAGGGCTTCTGCACAGAATTTTCATGTGGGGATTGTGACATTGCACTCCACATAATTTTATAAAAATATGCTACAGAGTGTGAATATAATGTAACTGGAATATGCTTCATGGAAAGGGTCTCTTGTAAGGTATCATTACAAAGCTTATAATCTACTGAGTGTGGTCATCCTAGTTGTATGAATGTATCATTCTTGTACTTGAAACTGGAAATATGAACTATAACTCTGAAGTCCTACTGTAATTATGCAAAGTGTGGGCCATTAAT
>NC_133770.1:252050809-252113302 GCF_003597395.2 Chelonoidis abingdonii | reverse complement strand
TATTTTTGGGTGGTAGCAGCTCTATCATTTCTAAGCTAGTAATTAAGCTTAGAGGGGTTCATGCAGGTACCCCATCTTTTGGATGCTAAGGTTCAGAGTGGGGAATCATACCTTGACAGTAGGCTTAACAGAATTTGATGTTATATAATTTTGATTGATACTATCAATGTTTATTTTTAAGCTTTTTCCATTTTTATTAATTTAAATTTTCACAGTTGCATAAAACTGTGGGGTGAGGAAGGGGTTAACATCACATGTAAAAATATACAAAGTAAACATCCTTAAATCAAATACATTCTCAATCGGCATTTTTCTTATTGTGCCTATCTGTAAATTTCAATTATTATCGATAAAAATATTTTTTCATCAGTTTGTATGTGTGACATTTACTGACATTCAGTGATAAAAATATAATTCTTCCCAAACTAGTTACATTCAGGAATAAAGCCACACACACTGAACAAGCTCCACCTGGTATAAAATGTAGGAGCCCATCTAGTTAATAACACAGGTTACGATACCCTCTCTGCACTGGTTGCCTATTGAATACAGAGTCCAGTATGAGATCTCTGTCCCAATAATCAACGTTCTCTTCAAGACTGGCCCTAACTACTAGAAACACCCTCCTTCCTTCAGTCATCAAGACCTGCCATGGCAGCAACATTCCATTAAGACAATAAAAATGGTTTATTAGTAGGAGCAGATTCATGCATGCAGGATACAGTATGTTCCCAGGAGCTGGGTCTGGACCATGGAGTTCATTCCTGTGTATAATAAGACTAACCATGGATCACACATCATTCATAACTAAATGTCAAGCTCGTCGTTCAGAATTGTCTTTCCTTTAGTAATATCTTCATGAATCCCCCCCCAAAAAACCAAACAAAACTATTTATCTTATAGAATAGAAACAAATGCTGCTTTGAATGATTCTTCTAGCTTTTGTTGATCTGGTGGACTCAGATATGGGCATCTGACTTTTGATGTATTTAAACAAGTTCTACTGATTTGTCTCAATAACCTTGGCTATCTGGTCTACATATTCCCTGGCTTTCCATATGTATAATAATAGTAACAGCAATAACTTGTGCTTTCTTTGTAAAACTGAATGAATTTCCATTTTATTTTGTTCATACAAGGTTAGAAAATAATGCCAGGCAAAATAAAGAATTTTGGTATAAATCTGTCATAATCAGGAAAGAATAGTACAAGAGAGATACTGAACTGAGTGTAGGATTATCACTTTAAAGGAGTCACAAAAGAGATATTCTTGATATTGAGCAAAATTTATTGGTGACGAGTTAGCTATGCAGGGACAGATTCTGATATTTTTGAGTGGCCCCATTAGTACTTAATGAGTAAGAGTATCAGAATCTGGCTATATAGATTTCAGGGTATAAATTAAAAGCAGGAACAATATTAGAAGCAATGGTAAATCAGATGTTGAGTAGTGTCTTACTGTGCAAGCAGTCCCATTGAAATCAGTGGGATTATTCAAGGAGTAAGGAAGTATGAGAACCTAGCCCATGGTAACTTGTGTTGGCACTACTATTGATAAAAGTGCAATTGACTTGTCTTCTCAGTACTAGAAATGTACCAGTATCACAGTGTTAACCCACTATTACACTGCTAAATGCATGCTAGGGATACTATTAAATACTGTTGAAATGTCAGCTTCATTCACAATGGGCTTGCTTGTCTCCATCATTCAAACTAGCTGTGCCCTTTCCTCATCCATTTTGGCTCGATCTTCCCCTACCACATTCAGTGCTTTACAACTAAAGGCCTAAATCTGCGAGGTGTTGAGTACCTTTCACACTCATTGATTTCAAATGCAGTGCTTGGCACTCAGCACCTCACAGGCCCTAAAATAGCATCAATGTGTCATGTCAGGGCTAGTCTACAATGGCAACACTAAAGCACTGCCATGGCAGCACTTTAACATGCCTTGTGTGGTCGTGGCTGGGTCACTGTTTATACTGGTGCTTTACAGTGCTGCAGCTTGCTGCCCCTTGGGAGGTGTTTCTTCCACACTTCCGAGCAAGAAAGTTGCAGCGCTGTTAATTGCCAGGGTAGACAAGTCCTCAGTGTGTCCAAGAAAGCTTACCTGAGTTTTAGGAAAGCAGTTCTCTTAGAAAGCTCTTTCTCCTCTAATCACTTTCATAAAGAAAGTACAGCTCTCCTAAACATCAGAGGGAAAATGCACAGAATAGGTCTCAAAGAAGAGCAATAATTTAGATGTCAGATAAGAGGCTGACTGCATGCAGCATAGCGGTAGAGGCTTTCGGTCTCGGATTTGTCCAAGGGTAATTTTTAGTCACTAAAATGGAATCTCAAAATCTATTAACTAAATAGCAGAATTTACAATACACATCTCACTAGCTTGAAATGGCAGATCAAGAAGTCATCATAGCTTTTCACTTCAAACTCAACTATTTTAAAATCATAAATTGACAGCCAAAAATGTTACCAATCTAATGTTAACAATTTGTAACCACCACTAAATAGTTTGTAATTGAATGCTTAAAACATAACAAGTATCAGAGGGGTAGCCGTGTTAGTCTGGATCTGTAAAAGCAGCAGAGAATCCTGTGGCACCTTATAGACTAACAGACGTTTTGGAGCATGAGCTTTCGTAGAAATATCCACTTGTCAGATGCATTGTAGTGGGAAAATCAGGGCAGTATATATATGTAGAAGCAGAGCTAGAGATAACGGTTAGTTCAATCAGGGAGCTGAGATCGGTGTTCTAGCAGCCTGAGGTGGAAACCAGGAGGAGAAACTGGTTTGTAGTTGGCCAAGCATTCACAGTCTTTGTCATTCCTAGTGATGTTCAAATTGCAGATGACTGAAGTCAGCAGTTTCTCGTTGAAGTCTGTCCTGAAGTTTTTTGCTGCAGGATGCCACCTTAAGGTCTGCTATGGTGTGGCCAGAGTTGATGCTCGTCCTTACAGGTTTTTATATTCCATTCCTAATGTCTGATTTTGTGTCCATTTATTTCTTTCCGTATAGGACTTCCAGTTTGGACGATGTAATAGTAGAGGAGCATGCTGGCAATGATGGCAATTATATTACATTGGTGGATGTGCTGGTGAAGACGGTTGATGGTGTGCTGATTGTTCTCTTATGGCGCTCTCCGTATGTAGATATGTGGGCCAGAGTTGGACAATCGAGGTTTATGCATGGATTGGTTCATGAGCTGGATCTATGGTGCGGTGTGCAGTTGCTGGAGAGAATACGTTTCAGGTTGGCAGGTTGTCTGTGGGCGAGGATTGGCCTGCCACCCAAGGCCTGTGAAAGTGTGGGATCATTGTCCAGGATGGGTTGTAGATCCCTGATGATCTAGATCTCCCGCTAGAACAGGGCCTCATCCTCCCTGATTGAACTAACCTCGTTATCTCTAGCTTGCTTGCTAGCATATATATATATATACCTGCCCCTGGATATTTCCACTACATGCATCTGATGAAATGGGTATTCACCCACGAAAGCTCATGCTCCAAAACGTCTATAAGGTGCCACAGGATTCTCTGCTGCTAAAACATAACAAAACCAGATTAATAGTTTATTTGAAATTCTTACTGACAACTACTTCATCCTTAAGTGAGAAAGAATTTTCTTGTGAATTATTGTAACAAAGACAATTTTATCTTCTCTGGACTTGTGACAGATAAAGACAGTGAAGGGAGGTCATGTTACCTTTGTATTTGGCACTGTGCAAGCACTACTGGAAAACTGTGTGTCCAGTTCTGGTGTCTACAATTCAAGAACGATGTTGATAAATTAGAGAGGGTTCAAAGAAGAACCATGAAAATATTTGAGAGATTGGAAAACCATGTCCTGTAGTGACAGGAGCTCAACCTATTTAGTTTAACAAAGAAAGGTTAAGGGGTGACTAGTTCACAATCTGTAGGTACATTCTGCGGAACAGAAATTTGATAACTGGCTTTTTAATCTAGCAGACAAATATAAAACGAAATCCAATGGCTGAAAGTTGAAGATAGACAAATTCAGATTGCAAATAAAGCATACATTTTTGGAACAACTCACCAAAGATTGTGGTGGACTCTCCATCACCGGAAATCAAGACTGCATGCTTTTCTAAAATATAGGCTGTAGTTCAAAAAGGAATTATTTCAGGTAAATCCTACTGCCTGGACTTTGCAGGAGGCCCGAATAGATATCACAGTGGTCCCTTTTGGCTTTAGAATATATGAAAAGGCCTGATTCTGCAAGTCTGGTTGGAAACTGTTTTGGTACATAAAATACATGGACCAGTACAAGGCATTAGCTAGTTGTGCACCCAAAAGTTTACTTTGGTTTAAAAAAGAAATTGCAGAAATATGTAACAGATGTGCATCTACTTTTCATAAGTCAAGAGGGTCAGATTCACTTGTTTGCTTCAGCTGCTTTGCATCAGTCTAGTGACACAAAGCAACCATAAACTTTGGCTCTTCAGTGAATCTGGCCAGAAGGTCAAAATGTTTTAGTCTTTAACTTTTCCTATTTATACAATTTTGTAAACCATACGATTTTAACAATCAATATATTTAGACTGATGTTATTGCCACTCTGGAACACCAAGCACATATATTGTGTCTGATTGGCCTACAACTGAAT
Organism: Chelonoidis abingdonii; assembly: GCF_003597395.2. Taxonomy (NCBI): domain Eukaryota; kingdom Metazoa; phylum Chordata; order Testudines; family Testudinidae; genus Chelonoidis; species Chelonoidis abingdonii. The sequence continues at coordinate 252,108,682 of NC_133770.1, read as the reverse complement.
CATTCTAATTGATAGAATATATACATTATGGCCAAATTCAGTGCTGACCTACATTCCGTGAAACCCTATTTAAAATTAATGGGATTTAATGCATTGTTAATCACGGCAGAATTTGATCTGTGACCTCTATGCCTCAATTGTGCCAGGAAGATATTGCTTGCTTCCCCCATTCTAATGTTGAATGCACTTCCTTAAAGGAAAGTTGATACACACTTTCACAATATGCCCAAATGATTTGCCTAAGAAACTCAAAGTAATCTGTAACTGATATACTAATTTATTTCCTTAAATTTCTGGATATACTGAGAGAACTTTGCTCCAAAACCTGTTTTTTGGACTCATGCCTTTTCTTTCTGGTGAAGGTTCAGGAAAATACTGTATCCTTTGCTCGTGAAAATCGTCTATACTTAAGGAACGGCCAAATGCTGAGAGCTTTAAAAGAAAAATGTGTAACAGTGGCTCAAGAAACTGTCACTTGACACTGGCCAGATATTGCATAGTATCTAGTTTTCCATTTTTGGTTAAGATTATGGATAAGGTTGTAATGAGACAATTCTCAGAGTACAGGAGGAGGACTCAGATCTCCTTGCCTCTTGTCAATCTGACTTCAGACCTTGTTACTGTAACGGGACTGCATTACTAGCACTGGTCACTGATCTCTTACCGATGTAAAAAAATATGAGGTGATATCCTGTCTCTGTTGAAGTAAATGTCAAACTCCCATTGATACCTTCAAAACCACACAGACCTGAATGCAAGTAGATGGGTCTGCCTTGCAATTATTTCATTCTTTTCTGAGGCTTGGTCTAAACAAGTAACTTATGTTGGTATAACGATGTCACTCAGGGGTGTGGAAAATCTGCACCCCCAAGTGGCACAGTTATGCCAACCTAATCCCCAGTGTAGACAGTGCTATATCGACAGGTGGGCTTCTCCCATCCACATAGCTACTGCCTCTTGGGGAGGTGGATTAACTACAGCAATGGGAGAAGCTCTCACGCTGACATAGCTAGCATCTTCTCTAAGGGTATGGCTACACTTGAAATTTCAAAGCACTGCCGCCTTTGGTTGGAGTGTGGTCGGAGTGCCAGCGCTGGGAGAGAGCTCTCCCAGCGCTGCATGTAAACCACATCCTCTACGGGTGTAGCGTGCAGTGCTGGGAGCTGCCACACTGATTACACTGAGGCTTTACAGCGCTGCATCTTGCAGTGCTCAGGGGGGTCTTTCTTCACACCCCCGAGCGCGAATGTTGCAGCGCTGTAAAGTGCCAGTGTAGCCATACCCTAAGTGCTACAGCAGTGCAGCTGCACCGGTACAGCGCTGTAAGTGTAGATAAGCCCTGCCAGAGAGATCCCAGAAAGTATTTTGTTAAGAATCCCAGGGACTGTTAAATGATTATATAGCAATAGTGACCAGGATGTTTTTCCCCCCATCTGAAGATTGCATTCCTTTATCTTGCATGTAAAGCTCACTTTACGTCATCCATGTGTTTGTCACTTCAAGATTAGGCTATTGCAATCCACTCCACATTGGGCTACACCCTGTATCAACTTGGATACTGAAGCTCGTGAAGAGGGCAGCCACCCCTGTGTTAAGAGATGCAGCTTGTCATGATGAGCACATGATACCAGCGCTCCAAAATCTCCTCTGGCTGCCTGCTGATTTTCAGATTGTGTTAAAAGTAGTGGCTTTCACCTATAAAACTCTAAATATCTTGGGACCTGACTATGAGAGATACTATATGCATTTGGGGGGCAGGATTCAGGTGAGGGTGTAGATTTATATTTGTAGACATGAATTAGTGTTTTGCAGGAGCTGAGTTGAGGATATTCGGTTTGTAGACTGGCTTCTTTTATACAGAGTAAGGTTGATGGATTGCATCTTTGATTATTTGTAAAGAGCAACTATAACATGTATTTATCCCACATAAAAAACTTAAATTGAAGTTAAGGTCACTAGCACATCACAGTGCTCTAAGAAAATACTGTTTCACAAGAATGCTAGCGCTAAATAAAATAAACGTTAGAAAGGCAGAGTTCAGCGTGTACTTCTCAAACAAGACAGACACTGAAATTAACCTACCTATGGGGGCAGAGGTATGCCCTGAGAAACTCACTCATTACTTTATCCATAAGTTTAATTTTTATCAGTGACCACAAAAAGACTTTAATTCTAAAGCAGCTGCAACAGCTTTATAACTTTCTTTACAGTCATACACAGTACACATACAAACATGTTTCAAATTCCTTATTAGAGAAATAGTATGGTAAAGGTAAGCATTCCCCATTTGTCATTAAGGAGCCAATCCTGTCAAGTGCTGAGAGCACCCATCTCTTCATAGGAGGTGCTAAGCACCTTATAAGACTGAGCCCTATGCCACATGGCAGCAAGTTCTCCAAGTGCCACTACTGTGCCTCCCTATATTAATATCAGACGTCTATATCATGTGAAATAGGAGCACTTACAAGAACAAAGCAAAGATTAGTGTGGTGACAAAGTAACACTCTTAGTACTGGTGACATAAAGGCATTGGACAATCTGCACTGACCATTTTATCCAGTTGGAACCAGTGAATATAGTGTATATCTGTAGCTATATAGCATACCAGTGAGTATAGTGCATCTCTATATCTATCTATCAATTTATTTATACACAGGGACATATACATACAAATGCAGTGTAATGCTTGAAAAAAAATCACTTGCTCTCTTACTAGTGATAAGCAGAAAGCTTTCCCTGGCAGGTGGCACCTAAACCATCAATTTGTGCAACAAACTTTGATTAAAAAAAAATTCATCTTTCTGGTCACAAAGATAACATTCAAAATGTGAACTGAATGTAAAGCATTGCAGTTTTACCCTCCTGAATCTGTAGAGAGACAGCTTTAGTATCTTTGTTCTCTTCAGATAGCAGCTTTGCCAAGCAGCAGCACACTGCTATTTGAAGAGCAGCAAAGACAAAAACACAACTGCATTGGCAGAATGAAATTAAAACTAGTCAGTTTATAGAACATACTGGGAATCATGTAGAGCAGTGAAACTGTCAAGAATCACATCAATTTCATACTTCTGCGGCTCTGCAAAGCTCTGAGCAAGAGCAGAGACAACAAGAGCAAATCAAAAAGATGAAGACCTAAACAGAAATGTTGCTAGGGAGGAGTAGAGAGCAGATACCACATCCACCAAGGCTAAATGGATTGACTACTGAAGATCTGCCTGTCTAGCAACAGCTGGGGGCTCTCAAAGGGGAGAAGAGAAAGAATATTGGTGGAGTTAAGAGGTGTGTGGAGTTCCAAGTTTATCAGTCACCAAGCAGAGCCTGATATGAGAGATTGGGGCCTTCACAGGGTCCAGGGACAGAAAACTGATAGACATCCAACACCCTCCCCTTTCCCAGAAACTGGGAGGGTGGAGAAGGAGAGGAAGGGTATCTTATCTGGACCTTGTAGGTGGGGCCCAGAATCCTTGTTTTTCAGGTTTCGTGCTCCATCAAGGAGGTGTTGTCATATATTATTCAGTCTGGGGGAGGGGAGAGGGACAGGATAGAGTATAAAGTATAACACTAGAGAAAAAATCTAATCATTTCAGCATTGCCACATTTCAAAATCACCTAACCATTCTGAAAAGTATATCACCACAAGTACAGTGAAAAAACAGAGAGAGGTAGAGAAAGAAGGCAGAGACTTGCATAGCTATTCCTCCTGACTCTCAATCTATAAAAGACAGTCACCATATAGCTACACGTTTACATTTCTCATTTGGTTACCTGTGTAGCAACGAAACAATTTCAGGTTTTTTAAGTTTTATTTATTTTATTAGGGCTGCCTTTCCTCATGAACTCACTGAAAACAAAATCTTGAATTCTCCTTTCACTCACACTTGTGTCAATCAGGAGCAACTCCACTGAAGTCATTTGCCATTATAGATGAGAAGAAAATCATCCCCCAACACTAAGAACAAATAAATCAATCCTGAGAGTTCAAAACAGAATGAGAAGATTGAAGGAAATCTGAAAATGTTTGAAAAAATAAAAATCACTTGCCAACTCACCAGTGGGGAGCAGAAATAGGTCAAATTCTGCTCTTACTTACAAAGGTGTAAATCCTGAGGAACTCTGACTTCAGTGGAAGTATTTGGGATTTACATCTGTGTAACAGAGCAGAACTTAGCTGAAGTCAGTAAGAAATTCCTTAATACAATAGCTACAATTAACTCAACCATTTAAAAATACAGCTGATGTTGACTGTCCATATGCAAATTAAATAAGCATCATTCTAAACAGGGCTAGGCAACCTATGGTACGTGTGCCAAAGATGGCACGCAAACTGATTTTCAGTGGCACTCACACTGCCCGGGTCCCTGGCCACCAGTCTTGGGGGCTCTGCATTTTAATTTAATTTTAAATGAAGCTTCTTAAACATTTTAAAAACTATTTACTTTATCTACAACAATTGTTTAGTTATATATTATAGACTTATGGAAAGAGACTTTCTAAAAACATTAAAATACATTACTGGCAAGCGAAACCTTAAATTAGAGTGAATAAATGAAGACTCGGCACACCACTTCTGAAAGGTTGCTGACCCCTGTTCTAACAGGAACATGCTTGAATACTTTTGTAGGAACAATTATATTACTTGACCATTAACCAATACAACATTCTCATGGATCACAGCATACAGTAAAACACAGCTCTCCAACTTTCAATGTTCTGTAATTTATCTAGAGATGCAGCTCAACCTGCTGCATATTCCTTTGAGTTATACTCCATCCAGCTAAGTTCTCTTACAAACACAGTAGCTGCCAAAGTCAAAGACATCTAAGAGCACAAATACATTTTCACTGTCCCTGTATCTACTTTTGACAACCAGCAGCCACTCACAATCTGGCAGTGCATCATCTGGATAACTCTTCTTATATGAAAGAATCAGTTAATGTGACTGAATCAGTGTACAAGGTAGTTTTTTCTTTTTATAATATAGGGCCATATTCTGCTATGCTTCCTCCACAAGTAGTCCCATTGACTTTAGTGGAAATATTCAGAGAGTAAGGCATCACTTAACTCCAGTAAAGATGGCAGATTCTGGCTTTTAGAATTTTAGTGCTCTGATACCACAGCTCATTACAAATATGATTGATGGACTGGTTGATAGACATATGTAGAAGCAAAAAGCAGGCTGTGGGGAGCTAACATTTCTTTTACAAACACTCTCTTAGCAGCACTAAACAGGAGAAAACAAAATACTGCAAAAATAAAAGGTGGAGGAATCAAATTCCTATAGAATAGTTATTAAATTATTTACAATTTAGCTGATAAATATATACTTCCAAGTGCAAACACATTGCCATTAGCATGAAGAATTATTCTAATTAAAGCTGGTTGGTCTGTTCCCACTAACAGCTATTACAGAGCTTGATAATAGGACAATATTTCTTATCCGAGGATAAAACCCTTCTCTCTCAAGAGCAAAAATGTTCTAATGGTGAACTATCTGGCTGTGCTAAGACAAAAAATAACCTGCCTAAATCCCACTTCAAAACCTAATCTTTGACCCAAAGGTTCTGCTGCAGTGTTGACACCACCTGGCACCAGGATGCCCCCTCTGGGGAAATGGGCAGGATCCACCTCACTCACCACCTGGCATGAAAGAAACTCCCATGCTGAGTTGCCTTCTGCAGGGGCTCCCTAGGGTGACACCTGCTTACTCAGGTCGCTGCTAATAACCAGAAGAGACAACGACTCAAGGACCATTATTGGGGCAGTACCAGCTCCAGCAGGGAAAAGCTGTTCAACCTGGTAACTCAGCTCAGGCACCAAATTTCCCCTGCTCTCAACAGCAGCTCCCAGCGCCCGCAGTCAATCTCCTGCGGGCAACCCCCCTCACTGGAGAGGGCGAAAAGTTGGAGCAAACTCTGCTGCTGCCCAGCCAAGGTTGGCTCCTCTCACGTGGGCTCGCCCTCCTGCCCCCCGGGAGCTGTCCCCCCTCACCGTTGTGCTCCTCGTATCCCCAGTGCAGCATGGCCACCCACGTCCCCGCTTGCTGGCGAGAGCAGCAGAACGTCTAGCTGGCCGGGGCAAGGCACAGGGCGCTCTGAGAGGCAGGCGGCGCCCAGAGGCTTATAAAGTCTGGTTGAGCGCGGGAGCGGCAGGTCGTCGCTTGTAATTCCCACCTTCCGCCAGCTGGGGGACCCGGCCCCTCCAGCGCGGAGTCACCTAGAGCAGGTACCATTGCTCGAGTAGCTACAGCCAGGACTGTGACTCCATCCGCTGATGGGATCATTTGTGTTCCTGTTCAGCAGGGATGAGCCTGAACACAAACCTTGGACCTGAAAAAGGCCAAGACTGTGAAGAGTTCAGGTCTGGATCCAAACTTTGCGGCTCCCATTTGAAATGTTTATTAATAGTGACATTTTTAACAGAGAAGGTTTGCGTGCTGTCCAATGTTGCATGGGGGTAAGTGGCAACCGATGGTGCTCAGCATGCTGCAGGATTAGGCTCCTCACCCATGCATCTAGATAAGTCCCAGTCCTGCAACTGGATCCAGGCAGGTGCAGGGGTCTGCCCACACAGCTCCAATTGTAGGACTGGGCTTTAAACAGTACAGGATGTGCAGCAAACTGACTTCATGTCAGTTAAAGGATTCAAAGCCTCTCTCCTCAAAAGCAAGAGAAAGAATCAAGAAAATACCTAAGTTATACCATCCAGGAAAAGGCCTTGTAAACGTCTATGCATTTTATTACCCTCATCACCAGAGTAGCTGAGCATGTCCCAAGTATTTAACAATAGAAATAATCTCTCTCCCTTTCTTCCTTTCCAGGCCTGTAGGGGGAAAAACTGATTGTTTTATAGGGTGGGTAAGGGGTTTGTTTGCTTTTAACACATCTATTTTGTGTGTGTGTGAATCTGTGTCCGTCTTAGTATTGCCAAATAAACCATTACAAATCATGAGTTAGGTTTAAATATAATGAACTTGACTTAAAAAGCCTGAGCTGTAGTTTCGTTTTTAAATAGGGGTTATTTTTCTTTGTTTTCTGAGGGTACACTTGGCAGTGCACACACATATGAGCATATAACTGTGGTAATGATGTGCACAAATTACCAATTCAGTGGCTAAATGTCATTTGCACAAAATTCCCGCAACAGTACATGTACAGTACTGAAAATCTGGCCCTAAAAATAAGCACTTTTTATATTTTGTTTCCTGTCTTCATTGTAATAATTTTTAAAACAAAATACAGTTATTGTCTAGAGAAAGTTTTTATGGGAACATTTCACATATAATACAAAAAAATTAGAAAACAAAATGAAGCCTAAACCTACTTCTGAAGATTAAATGACTTTTTTCCAATGTACAACAAAGTGCACATATTTTGTTAATGATTCTGAGTTCTACATTTGCTCTAGTTAGTTAATGAATTATGCATACCATTTATTTATATGCTACTCCATTTCCTTTCTCTTGCTGGTTGTGCTTGTTTACCTGGTTTACTGCAAAGAGATGAAGATGATCCTGTAAGGATAAGTACTAAAGAGGAATATTTTTAATTCGATTCAAGAAGGAATGTGGTTCCAAACAAACAACCCAAAGGAAACCAAGGAAGTATTTTTATAGATTAGTTTTAACCTCATAGTTAAGCACATTACATAGCTAGCCATGATTCAAGTAGAAAGCTGAATTTTCCAATATTTACATAAGTATAGACTGAAAAATAAGAGCCACAGATTATATGCAATTTTAAAGAACCACTTGATTCTCTGATGTGTAGCGTAACCAGAAAACCCTCAGGCTGATGTCCTGAGTAAAACACAGTGTTGCCAAATGCAAATAGAAGAGAGAAAATGTTTTGTGGTTTTTTTTTTATATATTTCCGTTATAGTAACTCCAGGGGTTATTTGTAACGAGAGGTACAAAATTTTCAGATGGAAGTGAGATTTCCAAGTTTATGGCATCCCTTTAAGTTACTCATTTGGGCCTGTATCCTGCAAAAATTTTCATGTGTGATGATAAACTTTACTCACTGTTTGACCATTTGACTGCTCATAGTGTACAAAGTTAAGCATGCTGGTCTTTGCAGGATTGCCTTGTTTCTGAAAAGCAACCTTCTACTGCTTTCTACAGTAGGAAAAGCTGTAGTTCTTTTCTAATGAACAAAGAGTTGGTGACACTGAAAAAGACTTGCTTTCTGTACCTATGACAAGCAGAACAAAACACTATTTGATATTACACTTTTTAAATTAAATGCATCTATTATGCTATCATTTTGTTTACCCTGCAAAATATTTGTTAAACATTTTCTTATTTGATATTTCTAAAAGATTTGTGAGGTCTGTTGTTTTTCCACAGTGATGGTGAACAAATACATTCTCTCCAAGCTATATGTATTTTGAACCCCAGCTATTCTCACATAAAATTCCCATTAATAGAAGTCAGTGGGAGTTTTGAGTGAGTGAGGATTGCAGAATCAAGCCCCGGACCATTAGCAGAGGCATTAGCCTGAGCTCTGGCCCCATTATCAGCACAGTAGGACTACTATTATGATATGAAGACTGAGAGAGGCTTCACCAGCAATGGTAGTGGACATCCAGTATGGTTTGTAACAGCACAGATGTGCTTGTGCTGTTTTTTCCAGAGATCATCTGTTTTACAGCACCTAAAAGTGTGCTATGAACTTTACAGCAACATAAAAATTAGATCTCAGTCTTGAAGAGCTTACATTACAACAGGAAACCTGTTGCTGTATTGCACCTTTCTGCCAAATGGTGTCTGTGAAGGAGGTGATACTCTATGGTAGGTGTCATTGTAGAACATTCTGCTTCCTTTACCACAAACCTTTTCAAGGGCCTGCTAGAGTAACTGCTCAGTTGCTAAGCACAGATACAGGTGGAAAATAAGGAGGGAAGAGCAGAGATATGCCCACTCTCTACCCAGGTCCTGCCATTTTGTAGCTTGTCCAATCCTCACCACTCCCTTTATTAAGTGCAAAAAGAATGGGAGTACTTGTGGCACCTTAGAGACTAACAAATTTATTTGAGCATAAGCTTTCGTGGGCTACAACTCCCTTCTTCGGATGCATAGAATGGAACATATAGTGAGGAGATATATACACACATACAGAGAGCATGAAAAGGTGGCCTCTCAGAGTTGAGCTCAGCATCCCACAATCTCAGCCTCTTTTTTAGCCCTGTGCAAGGTTTCATTTCAAAACAGACATATACCTTTGTAAAACATCCAAAAGCCTTTTTTCCCTCATTTTGGTTAATAATAGTCTTAAATATAAAACCTTTCATCTAGGAAGTAGCAAAAGGCATGAGAATTGCACAAGTTAGGCAAGAAGGTGTCCTACATTTCCATTCAAATGTTGTTGGAGTGGGCAGGAAGGCAGATGGCATCATAGAAAAAACATTTATCACCTGGATGCTGCATTGAGTCAATAGGCGAGCAGCGTCTGTTACCCTATGCTTGCCAAGTGCTAGGCACAGCCAGGTGACTGACTGATCTCAGGGGGTGCTTTTAGACCAGGGGTCAGCAGCCTTTCAGACATGGTGTGCTTAGTCTTCATTTATTCACTCTAATTTAAGGTTTCACGTGCCAGGAATACATTTTAATGTTTTTATAAGGTCTCTTTCTAAAACTCTTTAATATATAACTAAATGATTGTTGAAAGCAGCAGAGAATCCTGTGGCACCTTACAGACTAACAGAGGTTTTGGAGCGTGAGCTTTCGTGGGTGAATACCCACTTCGTCAGACGCAGGTAGTGGAAATTTCCAGGGGCAGGTATATATATGCTAGCAAGCAAGCTAGAGATAAGTAAATCCTTATTTACTTTACATACAACAAATGATTGTTGTATGTAAAGTAAATAAGGATTTTAAAATATTTAAGAAGCTTCATTTAAAATTAAATTAAAATGCAGAGCCCCTAGGACCGAGGGCCAAAACCCAGACAGTGTGAGTGCCACTGAAAAATCTGATTGCGTGTCACCTTTGGCACACATACCACAGATTGTCTACACCTTCTCCAGGTTCTTGGTGTGTAATTCAAGGAAGGCCTTAATAACAGCAGGGCACTAACACACCCAAGTTCAAACACATGCGGGCGAACGCCACCCCCTAGTGCTTGTCCCGGTATGTCGGGTGCGAGCGTTGTTAATAATCTCAGGACAGGCTCCTAGGGAGTCGCTGATTTCCTTCTGCCGCGTTGTCTAGCCTCCATTAGCCCTTACTAGCTTGTCCTGCCTCCCGCCCGCCTTTGTGGCCGGTGGGCACCGTGCTGCCGCTGACTGAGCAACCTCATTGTTTTCTTTCCAACCTCCCAGCCCGCAGGGGAGCGGAACAGCGGAGCCCGCCCGGGGGAAGGAGCAGGGCGCGTCCCTGTCTGCTAGGCCGCCCCGGGCACATGGAATTGCGCAGCACGCATGGCGGAACCCCCGCGTGAGCCCCACGCAGCTGAGCCCCATCATCCAGCCGCGGCGTGGGAACGCCAGGGCGGCTCCGGGGGCGCGGCCTCAGGATCGGGGTTTCCCTCCTCCGGGGCGGGGGAAATTCCCAGCAGCGCCCTGTGATGACGCAGGGCGCTCGCGCAGCCGCCGCTGTGAGATCGGACGGCAGCCGCTGGGGTGAGTGCGCTGGGGGTGAGCACGTGGCGCGGGGAGCCCCTTGTGCGCCTGGGCCGGGCCCGGGGGAGCGCGTGTCCGTGGGGCGGGGCGAGGGGCCGGTTGGTTTTACTGTGGAAGCGGGGAGCCGCCGTGAGGCAGCTGCGCCCGGCCGCGCACTCTGGCTCGACCCCGCCCGTTACTCACATCGGGGGCGGAAACGAAGCCTCCGCCGCCCTTTCCCGAAAGAGTTACCGGGGGAGCAGGACCTGCACGGGGCTGGGCCCAGCGACCTGGCAGCTGGGCTCGCAGCGCCGCTCAGCCGTCGCCAGGCTACCCCGCTGCTTGGCTTGAGGACCCGCAGCCTCCTTTAGTCTGAGCCGCCATCTTCCCTCGCCCCACCGCCGCCTCCTTATGGCCGAAGTTACTCAATTTTAAACAACCCCCAGCCCTGTTCTTAGTGGGGTAGCAGGCCCGGAGACCGATGTTACCGGTGAAAAAGCTGGCGCGGCCCCCAGCCCACACCGCCACCCACTTACGAGGCGAACCTCGTTGTCTTACCACCTTCTAGGCCATGGGCAAAATCAAAGCTAAAGGGTCAAAGCCGAAGAGCGTCTTCCACGTGGCCAGCACCAGATCCCTGAAGGCCAAGAATAAAGCTAAACCGGTCACAACAAGTCTGAAGAAGGTTAGTAGGGCCACAGTAATAAGCTTGTGCAAACATTTTTTTCTCTGTTGTTTTTGAGAGCTCCACCAAGTCTTTAGTTTAAAAAAAAACAGCAAAAAACCCCACACAGGACCTGTACCATGGGTAGGGCCCTATCAAATTCACAGCCACGACAAATGCTTCATGGATTGTGAAATCTGGTCTTTTATGTTCTTTTGCCCTAGACTATACAGATTTCACAGGTGAGACCAGCGTTTTTCAAATCGGGGGTCCTGATCCAAAAGGGAGTTGCAGGGGAATCTCAAGGTTATTTTAAGGATGTCACACTTGTGCGGTGCCTTCAGAGCTGGGTGGCCAGAGAGTGGCAGCTACTGAGGGCCTAGCTCTGAAGGCAGCGCGCAGAACGAAGGGTGGCGGTACCATATTATGCCATCCTTACTTCTGTGCTGCTGGTGGTTACTTTGCCTTCACAGCTGGGCTCCTGGCTGGCAGCTGCTGCTCTTCAGCTGCCCAGCTCTGAAGGCAGTATCACTGCCAGTAGCACTGCAGAAGTAAGGATAGCAGTACTGCTAACCCCCTTACAATAATCTTGCAACATCCTCCCCCCACACACACAACTCCTTTTTGGGTCAGGACCCCCACAATTACACCACCATGAAACTGTAGATTTAAATAGCTGAAATCATGAAACTTACAATTTTTTAAATCCTATGACCCATGAAATTGACCAAAATGGACAGTGAATTTGTAGGGCCCTCACCCACAGAACAGGGGCAAAAAGCCTTCAGTTTCCCACTATTTAAAACATGAATGAGCATGGAGAGAAATGACTAAAAGCAAACACTATCCCTTTCTTGATTCACCTATTTGGCTAGAACAGAAGACAGGATTATATGTGGATATCCTGAACTAATACTGGTTGATAGGAACTCCATTGACACAGCTACTTGAAACAAACAAGAAGAAAACATCACAAGAAGTAGATGTTTACACTAGAACAATCAACTTGAAATCTAGAGTGGGTTGTTGAGTTTTTAAGAACTTTGGGGACTACCCTTTGCCTCTAAGTGTTACTGCCCATTTTTGTGGTTTTACCATTTTGTTTTCTTAAACAAACAAACAAACAAAATCTTGCCTTTACTGCTGCAAGACCTACAAAACCAAAAAGGGGAAGAGTTATTGGGTAAACAGTAAAACTGATTATATACCAAACACTGTTAGAAAACCCAACAGAAATAATCTAGGTTACTGGAATCTTTGTTACTAAAGCTGGTTGGAAATTTATTTAAAAACTAGAAAATTGGATCTGAGTAATTTTTTTTTTTTTTTTGAACAACCCTTTTTTTTTAAACCAACTCTTGCTGAAGTTTCTAGGTGGGAGTATGATTTTCTAAATTTAATGATATTATCTTAATGAGTGCTGAAAGCTTGAAGGTTAGTCCACAAAACTGTTCTATATACACCCAATACAAGGATTTCATACTATTTTATCTTGGAGATGGTTATTCTGAAAGTGGTTTTGCAGCATATTATTGATTACTAGGGAACATGACACTGAGTAAGACTTAAGATGTGATCTCTGGCTTAATGAGATTTCATTCTAAAATGAGACAAAACTGTACTGTTCAGGTGATTTACTAGACTTGTTAGCCACCAAGACTTGGCTTTGTTTTCCCAAAGCTTGTGTCACTCCTGAACTGCATAATCTGACACAGAATTAAACTGTTAAGAATCTAATAAAGCAACAGCGAAGACATTTTTTCCAGTACATATATTCAAACTGTTGGAAAATGTATAGCTAAGCCAATAGTAATCATATTTTTTCTGAGGAAGGTGTTTTAAGGAAAGACGTCTTAACTTTCCTGCTGCAAGTTAGACAAAACAGAATAAGTCACTTAGAAGGTTGGAATGTTACCAAATCTATGGACTTAAACAGTGACTCAAAGGGAAAATGTTTTGTGTCACTGGCACCTGAGGATGTTATTCAGATACAAAGATAACTTTCAGTGACAAATAGCAGCAAGCTTATATTCAGGAATATTTATAGGTGGAGCCAAATCTCCATTTTATATAGTATTTTGTATATAACAGTAAAACAGGTTTGAGAATGCTGTTACCACCGAAAAGTGGCCCATTAGATCAAGTTAAGATGAGATGAGCAATTACAAATTACAGGTATCTGCCAACCTACCTGCTGATAGAAATAAAGAACCTGCCTGGACTGGGTGCCTCTTCATATTGGCTAAAATAAACTGAAGGTGTGACAGTTTGTCTGAACTAGTTTTCTGTTATGTGTTCCATTTCCAGAAGGAAATCTTTCTTCCCCTTTTATCTCCAATATAAACAAGTTAGCTTTGACCTATTTGTTAGATTTCTTTGCTAGTGATCCATTTATATGAAAGTTCTATTAAAAATTCACTATCTTTAATATTTACACATTCAAACAGTAGTACAATTAAAATAATTTAAAGAATGTGCCCCATTCCAAGCAATTTTAAAGATAGAAACATTGTAAATATGTATAATAAATAGGCTATGAATAAGCCTTAGCATCATATTAAGATCTCTTACTGCCTTTGACTAACTTGTACAATTTTTTCTCCTCTAAAGATAAACATTGTGAATGATGAAAGAGTTAGAACGGTAAATAAAGCATTTACTGAAGTACAGAAAGAAGTCAAACAACTATCAAAAGGCATTTCATCAAAATCTCAAAAGAAGCCTCGGGTAATAATTGAGTCCTATTAAATGCATCTTTGGTTGGGAGGGTAGCTGCAACCTCAGGTTAGAAAGAATTAAAATTAAACGTTAATTTTGGACAAGTTTTTAGGTCTTGACTGAAAAAACACAGTCGTGACCCCATCATGAAGAGATGTCAAGTCTGCAAGCAACCTTAGCAGTTCTTCTTAGGGCACAAACTCCCTTCTTAGTCAGAAGAGAGGAAATAGTTGAGCATCACTAGATTGTTGCCAGAATGGATTTTTCATTTAATATCTGGATGTTTTAGTTGATTTTTTTTTTTTTTTTTACTCATGAGCTTTAAAAATTAAGATTTTCAGCTGGACACCTTGAGTCATCGAGTTAACCCTTAACATGAATAGGCATAGAAAATAAAGGTGTTTGCTTTTGCAAGACATCCTGGATCTCCTGGCTAACCACTTGATGACCGTGTCAATATGAAAAAGTTATTCCCCGCCCCCCCCTTTTTTTTTTTGTAAAAACATCAGCCTCCCTCTGCTCCAATTGAAGCTCTCATCAAAATATAACATTTTGAAACAATTTCTCTCTTTCTGGAGCACTAGTGGGGCCCTATTAATAATTCAAGCAATCTCCCTGGAACAAGTTAGACAGTGTGTTAGTCTCTGTGCAGTAAGTCTCCTTGACAATTTTAGATTTTGTTGACTAGAGCATTCAAGTTTATCTCAATTTTGGAAATGTATGTTACGGGCACAGATTTTATTGGCTTTCCTCTGAAGCATTAAGTATTGACCACTGGGTCCGTCTAGTCTAGCAAATTATATATTCCCCTAAAGTGAATAAGTTGTAAGAAATGTAGGCAGTCTTGCAGTCCAATACACTGAGCTAATCAATCCCAGACAGCAAGTATTTGTTAGCTTTATATCTTCCATCAATCACATTTTTTATACAACCTCAGCTTTCTACTTTATTTATTTTATTTATTTTTAATTATTTTCAGGTTTCCAAGCACCTGGAAGGTGAACCAGCTGATGTGGATGCAGCTGCAAGCTTATTGTCTCAGTTGTAATGCATAATGAAATAGCTATGAATTTCAAAAGCAAAATTTACTGGCAAAAAATCAGTAGATGGCACATACTGAATACTCTGTTTGTACAGTTTTATTAAAAAAATCTTGTTAATATACAAGCATTGGCACACTTTAATACAAACTACAAACAGATCTTTCCTATAATCTAGGAAAGTGGAATGTCAGAAGTCAAAATGTGAAACTTAAAGTGCTAAAACAGAAGGCACTTCACAAAATTGGTTCACTGAAAACAATTTAACATAACCCATTTAATGTCCTTCACTTCAAAATTTGGCAGTGAAAGCTTTTTTTAAAATTGTAGCGAAAGGTTAAAAACAGAGAGCTTCTTGGCAGTAAAGCTTCAGAAAGAAAATTCTGCTAAGTGACAAGCCTTGCGTTGTGGTTTTTTTCTTTTTTTTGGTAAACAGAAGGCTGCAAGAAAAAAGGGGGGGGGCAGGGGGTTTGAGAACCTGGGATTTCAAAACTGAGTTACATTAATGTAACTTGTGAAAAAATGCCAGAGAACATTGATAAAAGCCCTTTCTTCTGGTTTTGAATTTAAGGTGTTTTGTGAAGCAAGTAAGGAAGCAAAAGGAAATGCACCCCCAGAGTCAGTGAACTAAGAGGTTATACATTCATTATTTAAAATACTTAGGTTATGAAGAAGTCTAGAATGTTATAAAGTTAGAGGTAGATATGACAGTCTGGTTCCCACCGAATCTAATAATTTAGTATCTGCACATCAAAAAGATCACAGACTCCTTCGTTATCATCCAGGTTAAAGTTGTAGTCATCTCCGGGAGTAGGAGAGAGTCGTAAGAGAGGAAAAACTGTAAAACAAGAACAGTTTAATCAATCATAGAATCACAGAAATCTATTATAATTAAAATTCTGCCTTGCAACATCCAGTAAATTTCAAATCATTTCCATCAGAAGGTAAATAAAAATTTTGGTGTCCAGTGTCAGTAGTCCAAAATGTTACAACTTGCTTTGCTTTGGCAATATTTGTCTGCAAGCACTGGACTGTGCATTGGGGATCCTGGTGCAACTCCACCAAAATAAGGTTTAAAATAATTTAAATGTGTAGACGCAATTTATTTACTATGCTTTAAATGAATTTCCTTTGCTATCTTACACTGCACTGGCTTTGCTGCAGGTAACAGACATTAGTTTCCTCTGCTGCAGCAAAGCAACACTTAAGCAGCCTTTGTGGTTGGTACTTAGCAGTGGGTCTATTGTATTATATAGACTCCATTATTGTAGTATCTGCCTCACGGTCTTCAAATGTATTTTTCCTGTGAGGTAGTGTCATGCTATTATCCCCCTTTAGAGACTGGAAACTAAGGCATGAAGAGACTGAGGCCATGTCTACACTGTGTATGAAAGTCAATCTAAGCTACGCTATTTGAGTTATGTTAATAGCATAGCTTAATAGTAACTTAGATCTACCTACTGCAGGGTCCACACTACACAATGTCGACTGTGTAGCAGCCATTTTAATATGAGATATTTGTAACGAATTTTGGAATCAGATTTGAACAAAAACCTAGGGAAGTGATGAATTCAGATATGAATGACATTTGCCTGCAATAACAGAGGACTAGACTCAATGCATCAGGAGATCCCTTCCAGTCCTACATTCCTATGAATGAATCACATTTTTAAAATATAACTTATTTAGAAAAAAAAAAAGGAATGCTAAATGCTTACCATCTGAAGACATTAATTCGTCAATGATATCACTACTAATAGTTCCTGTTAAACACAAAAGTACTTATTTGTGAAAGTCAACCCAGGTTCTGTGCATTAAACAGCTACTGAAATGGAGAGTGTTAGCTGGTAGACTACTACATTTATAACGTAATGCTTTCAAGAGCAGTAGAGGGAGTCAACCAGACCAGTATCCTACTGGGCTTAAAATAATAAAACCCCTTGACTTTTCCCTTTGGACAGTTTCTGGTGCTATTCTTAGGTTACACAAATACTTATAACTACAAAGGGAATGTAACCAATGTACCCAGAATAGAGCACCTCTATGAGGGATGCACTTTACCCAAAACCAGCCAGCAACCACAGCCAAAATGATGAAAAGAAAAGAGCTCCAGGAGGGACAAGGGAAAGGCTGCAGACAAGACAAACTGCTGCCTCTTCTCCCCTGGGAAATCTGCTGCTAGCTTTGTCAGTAAGGGTTAAACTAGAGAGAGTCTGCCTACCTGTGGGCTCATCCATCTTTGCTATATCAAATGAGTTTGGCTTGAGAATACAATTAACATCCAAGGGAAGCAAGGCCTGATACGCATTTGAGCTAGTAGTAGTTTGTGTTGCATCTGTTGCAAGGCTTGTATACAGCAAGGAGTCCGGAAGGCTAGAGTAAGGAGTTGCTGGAGTTGTATTGTTCTCTTGCACACTGTTGTCTACAATGGCAGAAAAATACATATTACAAAGTCTGTTATGGTAAACTATATGCAGACACACCTGTATTTGGCTAAGTCTTACTGGCAGAACATGGCCAGTATTTGAGATGTCATCTTTCAAAAAGCAGACACAGATCTCAAGGCCCTTCAGAGATTTGGTTCACAATTTCTGTAGTATGTTGCTAAACGGCATTTGATTATCCATAGTGATAAAAACAAGTTCAGGTAATCTCCCTCACTGAGCCTGCTTTTCACATAAAACTGCCTTTTGCAACAACAGTAGGGACTGTCCTAGTACGAGCTTGTCAAAGGTAAATGTTCAAGCTTTACATTCCAGTAGAAGTTTGAAGCCTTTTTCATATACCACATGCAGTCACCTTGAGGAACAGCCAAGAACCCTGTTGTGGGCTGGTTCCTGTATCACTTCTGACGTGTTTCTGGTATAGGATGATAAACTGCAAGTGGAACAATCCACTTCAACAGGACTCTGAACATAGAATAGGAAGAGGATGGTGACTACCCCCTGCAACTTCCAGCCAGCTGACAGTAACTCCATTGGTGTCAGGTCTCAGGTCAGCAGCTGCTACATTATGCTAACAGTTGATTCCCTTTCTCTATCCCATCTCTAAACAATCTCTTTTGGGGGCGGGGTGAACAAACCATGGACCCACCTGATGGTGTATCTGTTACTGGGGTATGTGGCAAATGCTGCTCCTGGTTAATGTCATGCTGCTCTGATGGATTCTCAGTAGATGCCGTAGGTTTTGAGGGAGTCACTGGAATTGCAGGTTGAGATGGGGGCTGTGCAATGTCATCAGGTGGAGGAACTGGAAACACCACAGGTGTGGGGGAACTTGAGTCTTTATTAATAAGCAGCACATGGATTGGTCCTGAACTACTCTTTAGACTGATCTGGTATTTCTTTTGTCCATTTTGTCCCTTTAAAGGTAGCACATTGAAATAACAGTTACAATTCCTTGTGACTGACAATTAAGCCAAATGACTACATGCAGAGACTGCCATAGAAAGTAATGGAAACACATAATTGCCTAGGTAAAAAACTTTTATTTAAGAATAAAATTCTCAAGGTGCAATTGCAAGGTGACATACAATTTTCTTGTCATAAGACTACATTAAGACAGTTTTATGCTAAGTTAACTATCATCACATATCAGACAGAAAAAGAGACTTAAAACCAATACAACACAACCTGTAACCAATAAGATTCCAACCCTTCTACATTCTCACATAATTAACAACTGACACATGGCACTCAAGTACAGAATTCTGTGGAATGTTCATGTAATTGAATTCAAGCTTAGCTGCGAGTCACAGCAGGGTTCCCATAAAACTTGACCCCTGGGATATACAAGTAGCCCTTCTAAAATAATTTTCTCATCTGCAAAATTGACTTAATTGGAACTAACTGTCCCACCATAGCCAAATTCTTTTCTCCCTGATTCAGTGAACACAGGACAATTAGTGTTAATGGGGACAATTTCCCTGCAGAACAGTCAACATGAAGTCTTCATGTTAAAGAGCTAGTTCTTGTGATTCAACCTGGCATGTGCAGTGCTGCTACCACTGGCCAGTTCATCAGATTAAGTCATTATCTTTCTATTTTGGGAACAGGTGAGATATTTCAGTCATGAAGACAACTAATACAAGTTATCTGTGTCCAGCAGTACAAAGGACAGTCTCATTAGATTAGCATTGCAGTTCACCTTGTGGCATTTTTAAAAACCTCTTTGTTTAGTTACTGTGATTTTACTCATTCCTTGCTCAAGTTAAACTATGAAATGCATCAAATGGAATCACTATCCTCCCACAACTGCACAAAAAATGTTTGCAACTTTCTCCCCACCTGTGTAGGCAGCATGAAAAACTGAAAAGCACTGTATCACAGGCCAGGTCTACACGAAGCGCAAAAATCGATTTTAGATACGCAATTTCAGCTACGAGAATAGCGTAGCTGAAATCGATTATCTAAAATCGATGTACTCACCCATCTTCACCGAGCAGGATCGATGTGCACGGCTCGCCATGTCGATTCCGGAACTCCATTGGTTTTGGTGGAGTTCCGGAATCGATGTAAGCGCGCTCAGGGATCGATATATCACGTCTAGATGAGACGCGATATATCGATCCCCGAGCAATCGATTGTAACGCGCCAATACGGTGCGTCGTATAGACGTGGCCACAGAAACAGAAGATGGCAGAAGGTAAAAACATGAAGCAAAGTAGATTGTCTTGCCCATCCATCTTTCTTGGCCAAAGCAAGACTGCGCTATTATTCTCTGTTGTGCTATCTGGTCTAGTTCTTAATGACAATCAGTTTTTCTACTGCTTATTCTTGTTCTATGGGAAATCTGATTTTGGTTTCTAAATTCCTTGGCCCAGCAGCGGTTGGGAGGAAAGGAGCTTGCCACTGAAAGACCAGCATTGACAGACTCTGAAGGAAGCACCACTGCTTTTTGCCTGAAGGGAAACAGCAGCTATTGGGCTTTTGCAAGCAGGAGAGAGGAGGAGGAAGGGAAAAACCCAACTGTAACTTGTTTTAACTGAAAGGTCTAATCACTTTTAGTCTGTCTAGATGTGCAAAACTGCTGTTTATCCAATATCAGCCCACATGCAATTCAGTGAATCCTATTTTTTTCTCCCACACAGATGAAGACACAAACCTTGCTAGCTGCAACACAGGCATCCTTACACCTCCCACACCACACATATGTAAGCAAACAGTTTGTACATACCATTTCAGGTATAGGTACTTCTAATTGTGTACCACAAGGTGCTTGAATTGCTAGAAGTGTGTCTCCTAGTGAAGTAGTAATTTAAGAAAATGTTAACCATATGTAATTTTACACATGCTTGGGTTGCATACACTCAAATGGAATATAGTTCTTTTCTAATGCCACTTCAGCATTAGTCTGATACAAATCCTGCACGTTTTGATGTGCTTCAGGAACAAATTCTAACATGAATGAGAGCAAAGCTTGAAGAAAACTTGTTCATCTATGTATTCATAACCATAATATCCAAGGACAGGGGCCGTCTGTGCAGATGTTCTGTGCTTATTCCCTAGTTCTTGGCTTCAGCTATCCCCAGTAGGATGGCTCCACTGGAACTGTACTGTCAGGTATTCCCCCTGGCTGCAGTTGTCCACAGAAAATATATGGAAGCCTGGGCCTAAGTTGTCTTTTCTGGGGAACCTCTGGTGGGTCAGACCAACATGTCCTGTCCTGCCCTGCTGCCTCCTCCTCCCCCTCCCCCCACCCCACAGAACTTGGACAGGCCCTGCAGAGCCTGCATTAGGAAAAACAATGCCCCGGGGGCAACTAAGCCCCCCTTCCATACATCCATGACTGCAGATGGAAGAGACATCTAATAGTTCATGTAGCTTCTGTCGAAGTATGTAGTTTCAAAGTATCAAGTACCTATGTATTGTAAGTTCCATTTCTTATAAACATAATTACATTTGCAAACATTTTCTAAATTCAAAATAACTATGGGGAAAAAATGGAGGTCTAAGGTTCTAATGAGGTGTATGTAACAATATAATAAATACAAATAGTAATCCTCATGTTGTAAGAACTTTGTTCAATACTGGGAATATGGAAGCCCTGGCCCTAGATCTTCATTAAATAGCCATTTTGTATTGTAGGATATGTGTTTTTGGGGAGGGGCTGGGGTGAGAGAGAGAGGTATTTGAAAAGATCCCATTTCTAGAAGTTTCAAACAAACAGCTTTCTTTCAAGTCTGATGGTTAATGCACGAGAACATAAGAATGGCCATACTGGGTCAGACCACTATCCTGTCTTCCAACAGTGGCTGGTGCCAGATGCTTGAGAGAATGAACAGAACAGTGCAATTATTGAGTGCTTCATCCTCTGTCGTCCAGTCCCAGCTTCTGGCAGTCTGAGGCATAGGGACAGTCAGAGCATGGGGTTGCGTCTCTGATCATCTTGGCTAATAACCACTGAGGGACCTATCCTCCATGAATTTACCCAATTGTTTTTTTTAACCCATTTATAATTTTCACTTTCACAACATCCCCTGGCAATGAGTTCCAGAGGTTGTTTGTCAGTGGTGTAAAGAAGTACTTCCTTATGTTTCTTTCAAACATGCTGTCTATTAATTTCATTTGGAGACTTCCAATTATTACTTCTGTTACTTCTGATTAGTGTATTATGTGAAGGAGTAAATAACACTTCTTTCTTCACTTTTTCCATACCATTCATAGCCCTCTATCACATCCCCGCTTAGTCGTCACTTTTCTAAACTGATCAGTCCCAGACTTTTTAATCTCTCCTCCTATGGAAGCTATTCCATACCCTTAATTGTTTTTGCTGCCCTTCTCTGTACTTTTTCCAATTCTAATATATCTTTTTTAGAGATAGGACAACCAGAACTGCACACAATTTATATAGCAGTGTTATGATATGGATTTATATAGCAGCATTACGATATTTTCTATCCCTTTCCTGATATTCAGTCAGCTTTTTTTTTTTTTTTTTTTTTGACTGCCATTGCACATTGAGTGGAGGTTTTCAGAGAACTACCCACAGTGACTCCAAGATCTTTTTATTGAGTGGTAACAGCTAATTTACACCCTATCATTTTGTATGTATAGTTGGGATTATGTTTTCCAATGTGCATTACTTTGAATTTCATTTGCCATTTTGTTGCCCAGTCACCTACTTTTAGTGAGATCCCTTTGTAACATTTTGCAGTTAGCTTTGGATTTAACTATCTTGAATTTTTTTTTAAATCTGCAAACTTTCCTGCCTCATTATTTACCCCTTTTTCCAGATCATTTATGAATATGTTGAACAGCGCCGGTTGCAAGAGAGATCCTGGAGACCCAGCTGTTTATCTTTCTTCACTGTGATAACTGACTATTTATTCCTACCCTGTTAACCAGTTACTGATCCACAAAAGGACCTTCCCTCTTATCCCATGACTTCTTGCTTTGCCTTTGGTGAAAGACATTGTCAAAAACTTTCTGAAAGTCCAAGTA
Source organism: Chelonoidis abingdonii (assembly GCF_003597395.2). Lineage (NCBI taxonomy): Eukaryota > Metazoa > Chordata > Testudines > Testudinidae > Chelonoidis > Chelonoidis abingdonii. The sequence goes on along the minus strand of NC_133770.1, from coordinate 252,086,222 downwards.
CGCTATATTCACTGGATCACTCTTGTCCACATGCTTGTTTACCCCCTCAAAGAATTCTAATAAGTTGACGAGGCATGATTTCCCTTTACAAAAAATCATGTTGACTGTTGCCCAATATATCACATCATGATTATCAGACACATAGGATGAACCTGTTCTTTACTATAGTTTCAACCACTTTGCCTAGCACTCAGCTTAGGTTTACTGGCCTGTAATTGCCAGGATCACCTCTGGAGCCTTTTTTAAAAATTGGTGTTACATTAGATATCCACCAGTCATCTGGCACAGAGTTGATTTAAGCAACAGGTTACATACCACAGTTAGTAGTTCTGCAATTTCATTTCTGAGTTCCTTCAGAACTCTGGGGTGAATACCATCTGGTCCTGGTGACTTATTACTGCTTAATGTATCACTTTGTTCCAAAACCTCCTCTAATGACACCTCAATTTGGGACAGTTACTCAGATCTGTCACCTAAAAAGAATGGCTCAAATATCAGAATCTCCCTCACATCCTTTGCAGTGAAGACAAATGCAAAGAATTCATTTAGCTTCTGCACTATTACCTTGTCTTCCTTGGTTAAACCACCTGCTCCAAACATCTTACAAAAATACAGTCTAGCAGCAACTTACCATTGAAGCAATTACAGATGTCTTCATGAGTGACATATGAAAATGTGATTTATGTCAAGGAAATTTTCAAGAAGTAAGAAGCTAAGATTTTTGCCTAAGCAATGTGAAGTTGATATTTAGTGCAGTTTACAAAAGAAGTTTGTGTTCCTACAGAGTGTTGTTTAGGGCAGGTCTACACTTTAAATTTTTACTGTTATAGCGAATGTTGGTCAAGAGTGGGATCTGTGACTGACATAATAGTGGCAAAAGCCCTCAAGATGGATGCAGCTACAGAAATGCAGAATTTTGTCAATATTAGCTATGTCCACATTATAAATGCTTTGTCAATATAGCATACCTGTATAACTAGACCAGAAAAGCCTTTCAAGCATAGCCTTGGCCTTAGGCTACCATTAGAAAGTTTCCAAAATGTTATTTAAATGTATTTCACACATACTACCACCATCTCCTTTTTACTGATAAGTCTGATTAATATCATATCACTATGATACAGTATGTCCAAAGCCATCATGGATCAGCATGAATTCTGGATGAATCCAGGATGAATTCTGCCAATGACGACATAACCTATCAAAGAACTAGATGCAGCCTACAGAATAGGAGAGGGAAGCCGCTTTGAAAGGAAACATCCTGTGTTTGTCCTGGGTTTAATTCATAGTCTATGGCAATTTCTCTATTAAAAATCCTTAAATTCAAGGTTTTACCTGTCAACTATAAAAATACACAGGTCAGCACTGGAGCTTGGAAAAAGAATTGTTCGCTTTACTGAAAAATATAAAACAGCTACTGTAAGTATAGTTATCGATAAGTCAACAGAACAGAAGGCTAAGATGTTTTACTGTTTCTGTGCAAAAACTACAGCAAAATCAAGACATTGTCATTATCAAGAGAGGAAAAAACTGGTTCCCAGATCCATGTTCTGTAAGTTTTTCTTCTAAATAGTTTAAAAGTAAATCATTTTGGTTCTAATGATTTTGTCTGATGGAATTTGGTGCAGTCAAATTATATTTGCTAACTCTGCCACCATTAACACACACATTATTTTGTAATAATTGCAAGCCACTAAAATGTAATTTAAAAAACCACCATCAAATAGGAACCTGTTGATGTTGAGAAGTAGGGCAGAGAGCTCTGAATATATCTTAATGCAAGCACACGGCAGGGCTTCCAAAAGTGTAAAACAAGTTCTATTTTAAAAATTTGTGTGTACACCCGTATCCTCAAACACTTACAACAACTTTGAAAGCACCTGCTTTCCCTTTCACTTTCAAATTGGTCCTAGTCAAAACTCCTGAAAAACAACATTTTGGGTTTAATCCTGTAATCCCACCACATACAGTTAAAAAGTATTTCAAACTGAGTACTGCACATGGCCATTTTTTAGCACTGGACTTCCCTGAGAAACCATTTGCAGCTAGAGAGACAGTGCCATATATTTGTATAAACTATTTCGAAGTTTCATGCAATATGTTCTTAGTCAATGTTTCAACTGGGTTATAAATAATTATTGTAGTTTCCACTTCAAATCTACACTATTTCAAAAATAAAAGCTGATTTCTGGAAGTCATTTTATCTGTAGTGTTTAGAAGTAGAGGCAAGGCACTCAGGGTTTTGTTTTTTACTAGGTATTCAGCTTGCAGTATCACGCAAGACAAAACTTAGCCCTACGTTGCTTTAGATATTTAATTACATTCCAATTACTAAATTATTTTGTTAACAAGGTTTGGTACACTATTTACTATTAGACCTTTTCAGGTGGCTTGGGGTGTCAAATCCCACTCCATTCCCAGCACTCTCAGCAAACTGACTCCACTCAGAGCTTTGTGAAACTGGACCAAACTGTGTGTTCACAATCAATAATTCATTTAAAAATGGATTGTTGCACACAGAGAGTAATCTCTTTATTCAATGGGAAATTTAAAATTTCACAGCTCATCTGGGCCTCAAGTCAGCATAGCACTTAAACACATTTAACTGCTTTGCTGATTAGAGACCTTATCTATTATGTTATTTGTATTGACTGGATTCACTTCAGAAGAGCTGCAGTCTATCAGGCTAACGATCTGTGAATTTAAGCAGCCCCTGCCCTGATAAAAATCACTGATTTGACTGGAGCAGTTTGTATTGAACAATCATAATATAATGTTAAGTGCTTTAGAACTATTTATAGATAAGAGTGCACTTTTCCCTCTCCAAAATCTCAAATAACCTATTTTGTTCAATAGCCTCTAACGGCTTGTCTACACTGGCACTTTACAGCACTGCAACTGCCTCACTCAGGGGTGTGAAGAAACACCCCCTTGAATGCAGCAAGTTTCAGCGCTGCAAAGCGCCAGTGTAGACAGTGCACTAGCGCTGGCAGCTACGCACCTCACAGAGGTAGGTTATTTTAAAGCGCTGAGAGAGCTCTCTTCCAGTGTTCTGCCGCGACTGCACAAGCCACGTTAAAACGCTGCCACATTAAAGTGCTTTACCATTGCCAGTGTAGACTAGCCCTAAGAATGCTAAACATGTGGTTACAAAATATTGAGCAAACATAGTTTAAACAACATACTTATTACCTGTTTACACACACGATAATTTCAGTTCCAGTTTCCACAAGTCTCAGGAGTTTGTCAACTCACATATCTTTTCAAAAGACTTGGATAACCTATCCTATGAACAACCAAAGAAGAGTATCCTGGAGTATCCAAAATCTAATTTAAATCACAAAAGCAATTAATTTCAGTTAATGCTAAAAGTCTGGATTTTCTGCATTAAAAAATTACCACTGTATAAATTTCGGATGGATTATTTCCAGATTACCACTGATACAATCATAGAGGTTAAAACTTGAAAAGACCTATTAAACCGTGGTTTTCCACCCTTTTTTTTATTTGCAGACCCCTAAAATTTTTTGAATGGAGGTGGGATCCTTTTGGAAATCCTAGACATAGTCTGTGGACCCCAAGGGTCCATGGACCACAAATTGAAAACCACTGTTATTGGATCATCCAGTGCCTCTTTCTGCCAATATAAGGGCTTGGCTACACTTGCAAGTTGCAGCGCTGGTGAGGGGGTTACAGCGCTGCAACTTACTCGGTGTCCACACTTACAAAGCTCAGCCAGCGCTGCAACTTACTCGGTGTCCACACTTACAAAGCTCAGCCAGCGCTGCAACTCCCTGGCTGCAGCGCTGGCTGTACTCCTGGTCTGCTACGGGTGTAGCGAATCCAGCGCTGGTGATGCAGCGCTGCTCATCAGGTGTGGACACTCACCAGCGCTGTTATTGGCCTCCAGGGTATTAAGACGTATCCCAGAATTCCTGTCTACAACAAACTGGAAGGTACTCCCCAGAGCTACCAAACACAGCTGCTCTTTGCTCCAGCGAGCGAGCCGAGCGGAGGCTTTGGAATGTTCACAGCTGTTTGCTTGAGGAGACAAACAGCACGGCGGGGGGGCGGAGGGAGTCTGTCGGAGAAGCTGCTTATCTGGTCTGAAGCCTTTTTACATTTAAGAGTGATTGAGAGAGGGGTGGGGGAAATGGCCAGAATTTGCAAGGCAGGGAGCTCACAGTGTCTGCTCCAAAAATCCGCTCTCTCTGTCTCCCCGACGCTCCCTGTCATACTCCACCCCACCCCCCGCTTTTGAACTTGCAAGGCAGGGAGCTGTCACAGTGTCTGCTCCAAAAATCCGCTCTCTCTGTCTCCCCGACGCTCCCTGTCACACTCCACCCCACCCCCCGCTTTTGAAAAGCACATTGCAGCCACTTGAATGCTGGGATAGCTGCCCACAATGCACCACTCCCAACAGCGCTGCAAATGCTGCAAATGTGGCCACACTACAGCGCTGGTAGCTGTCAGTGTGGCCACACTGCAGCGCTGTTCCTACACAGCTGTATGACCACAGCTGTAACTCCCAGCGCTGCACATTTCCAAGTGTAGCCATACCCTAAGATTGTTCCCTCCAGTATATCTTCCCACGCTTTGTCTAGCTTGGTTTTAAAATGCCACAAGCAAAGTTTCTTCTACTCCTTTAGATCTCACTGTGTATTCCACAGCCTAATGGATCTTGATATTGTCTCATAGCACTTGTTTCACAAGGCGAGTTAATTTCACTACCAGTGCAAAAGAAAATCGAAATCACATTAACAGAAAAATGCTTGAGACTAATTCTATTTCTTCTAGAGTTAGTAAACCCCACTTGATCACCTAGTTCAAGTATCTCCTCACTTCTAGAGCAGGTCATATTATGTGATCAACCTTTTAACATATGATTGATGCTTCTTTAATTCTATTTCATGAATGGACACAATGTATGTCCCAAAGGATATTGGTTGTTTGTGGAGTCATCCATAACATTTTTGATGCTTTGCTGCAGCCACAATTTTTGCTGATCCAGCTCTTTTTCTTTTAGTTCCAAATCTTCAATTTCTGCTTCAAGATACCTCAATCTGTCTACGACTTCTTTTGTATTGCAGCCAGCACCTACACCTCTTTTAAAAAGGTACAATATTTTATGCAGTCACAATATGTGTAATAATAATGTAAAAAACTACAGAGAGAGAGAGAATTTGTTTTTGTTTTTTTTTTAAACCTACCATATTAATTATATTATGAAATACTAAGAGGTAGTAAAATTCCTGCTTTTCTTTTTTAAGTAGAAAAATATTGAAAAATGTCTTAAATGTGGGGCCAACGTTGGGATTCCAGTCACTGTTTTCCATTTTCATAGCAGGTGGCATTCTCTGTGTCAGGGCTGCGTACCCAGCTCAATTGCCCCTAGTTAGCTCTTCACTGGGGCGATGGGAGAATGGAACGTTTGCTCATAGACCAGTGGTTGACAACCTCTGGCACACAGCTCACCAGGGTAAGCACCCTGTCGGGCCGGGCCAGTTTGTTTACCTGCTGCATCGGCAGGTTTTGGCAGACCACAGCTCTCACTGGCCGTGGTTCGCTGTCCCAGGCCAATGAAGGCGACGGGAAGCAGTGCTGGATGTGCTGGCCACGGCTTCCCCCCACCCCCATTGGCCTGGGACGGCGAACCGCGGCCAGCGGGAGCCGCAATCCGCCGAACCTGCAGATGCGGCAGGTAAACTAACTGGCCCAGAGGTTGCCAACCCTTGTCATAGACAGAATCTTAGGCTAGCACACTGCCTACCTGGTCCTTGGCACTGCTCTGTTCAACTCTACCACACACATCACAGCCACATCCCCAATCCCTGCCCAAACTCATCTTGAAGTTCAAAGATTTATTTATTTTAAGTAGCAAGTTATAAAGTTGTTATATAAATTTTAGTGCCCATATAAATTGCCATATTGACAGTCCTGAAATTTTAATCTAGACATGGTACAGTATGAAAAAAACAATGCTAAATTGCCCCTCAATTATGCTGAAAACCTCAGACTTCACAGCTCAGAGTACTTCAGTCTCCAGCACTATCAGTTTTTGGCCTCTCTGAAAACAAGGACTCCAATTGCAGTGAGGACACGTGGTCATTAGGAACTGGACTGAGACCACTGACATATTCTACATAGGCTACCACTGATTACAAAATGCATTTTAATTATTGTTGAATATAGCCAAGGAAAAAGGAACAAGGCCAACTTTTCCCTCCCTTGAGAATGTGAAATTATGCAGAATTGACACTTCTTACTTCCATTGGATGCTGTTTTTTGACTTTTTCTCAATTAAATCTATGCCTTCCAAAACATTGGTGATGTCATAGATTCTTCTTTTTTGTCTCACAGCAAGAGTATCAGCAGCCTGTTAAAAGAACAGAGATAAGTGTTAGCAATCTGCACACCAAAGGCAAAAAACTGGCTCATTAGGCTGGTCACTTGAAGCTCAGCAAGCTTCCTGGGTGCTACTGATTCCAGGTCCATGGTTTCTCAACCTGCAGGTCAGAACCCAAAACTGGGTCACCAATACATGTCAAAGAGTTGCATGGCTGGTTAGGCTTGGCTCCTTGCTCCATGTGTTGTGACCCAGTGCACAGGGTTGCAGCGCTGCCTAGGTTTGGCCTAGCAACCCCTCCATCATGATGACGGGGCGCAAGCTGGGCCAAATTTGAGTGAGGGGTGCTACAACCCCATGCGCCAGGTCACAATGTTACTCACACAAATTCCTCCCCTCCCCCCAAGCAGGGTATCCAGGCTAAACCAGAGCAGTACTATGACGCTGGTGTATGTAACACCCAGGGTATGGCTACACTTGAAACTTCAACGTGCTGCCGCGGCAGCGCTTTGAAGTGCAAGTGTGGTCGCAGCACCAGCGCTGGGAGAGAGCTCTCCCAGCGCTGCATATACTCCACATCCTGATGGGGTTTAGCTTGCAGCGCTGGAAGCTGTGCTCCCAGCGCTGCAGCACTGTTTACACTGGCGCTTTACAGCGCTGTATCTTGCAGCGCTCAGGGGACTGTTTTTTTCACACCCCTGAGCGAGAAAGTTGCAGTGCTGTAAAGCACCAGTGTAGCCAAGGCCCCAGAGTGGGGCGCCAAGCCCAGCTGGCTACAAGGACAGGAGCCGAGAGGGAAATAGTGTCATGTTCTCCAGTAAGTACTGGCCTCCCAAAGTGCATCCAGCCCTGCAACTGAGCAGCACCCCATCTTCCACTCCTGTCCTCCCCACCAAACTTGCCCCTACCCAATGTACTCCTCTCACTCAGCCTGGTGACTTCCCCTCTGTCATGCTACCTATACCCCCAACTAATTCTTTTCTCTATTACCCCCACTTTACCTCCAGGACCTCAAATTCCCCTCACTCCTCTACTGCCTATGGACAGTACGTGGGGCTATATACTTGGGGGCACTATAGGCTGATCGCCCCTCCCCCAGACTGCTCTGCTCCCATATCCTTCCCCCCACCCCACAGTCCCCCGCATCCCTCTGCCTGCCCCTAATTCCTTCCCCAGGCTCCCCTCCACCTCTGACATGGGTCATATGGGAGGAGGGCGTGTTTTGGGGTGATTATCTTGGCTCACCTCCCCCCCCCCCATTGCTGGTGGGGGGTGTTCCAGCTATTCACATCTGGCTGGAGCACCTGGACTCTTAGCTCTGAGTCCCCTGCCCCGCCCAAACTGTGGAGGGGAGGCCTTTGGGTTGCAACGTATCATCAAGGTTTATAAATGGTCCTGAACTCAAACAGATTGAGAAACACTGCTCTAGTCATAATTCTGAAGGGAAAGGGTTCACTATTCAACAGTCACACATTTTAAGACTTTAGTTTTCAGTGTTTACCAATTTTTAATAAAAAACAATAATTCCCAGTTTTTACAAAAGCTATTATTCAGTTTTTATGGATTTTAACCCAATTTTTGGACCACTTAAGTACATTGAAAGTACTGATTATGTTAAACAAATCTACCTAATGGACTGGATTTTCTTACGTTAATAACAAATTAGTCTGAGTGTAAATGCAAGGCTGTCTGTTAAAGTAAGGTAATATAGTGGAAGAATCACACATGTACATGCATGCATGTGTGTATGCACAGTTAACATACAGCTAATGAAATGAACCAGCATTAAACTGCTTTTACTTTCAACACTCTGAACCTTTCTATTTGTTGCTTTTTCGTTCCTTCCATCCCCCAATACTAACTGTTAATATTTACCCAAAAAAAAGTGACACTGACTTTTTTTGTATCAGTTTTCACCTGTTTTTTTAAGTTTTTTAACAAACATTAAAATTTCTCAGGTATTTATCAAACAAAATACAAACCACAAACAAAAGGTTTTGCACATTCTGCACCACTCTCCTTCAAGATCAGAGTTCCTGGTTAAGTCCAACCAAACTCCATACAAAAATGGTATGCAGGGCTCTACAATCCATGCTCAGAGAATCCGCCCATTACCTCAACATAGGGGCCAGTTCTTCCACAGACAGTTGGGTATATGCCAGGCAGGAAAGAGTATAAAGGTGCTGTGCATATCCCAAATATTAAATAATAAATCCCTCTCCTTCCTCCTACCCCCCTAAAAAAGTCTGAAATTTTTCTTTTGGAAGGTGGAGAATAAGAATATGGAAGAAGGAGGGCAGTATCTCTCTGCAACAACAAACAAATAAACCCCCAGAGTAGAGGAGGCTAGTAGGGAGTCTACCTCTTCTGGTGACTCTGAAAAGTTAATCCAGTTCAATGCTGGATTAACTCATGTTCACCTTAGAACCACACATCACGGAATATAGTTAAAGCCTCAATAACCGGGGGTAGTCTAGCCAAAAAATTTTCAGTGTGTCTTATGTGACATAAAACGGAGCAGCTACCTTTTGTTAATATATCTCTGGATCCCACCATTGGACCTTCTCTCCAAATCACTGAGGAAACACTTAGAGCGACAAAGCAGATTGATTCTTCATGTGTTCCATTAGAAATGTAGAAATCATATGACATAACCGAGTGTAGCAACTTTATAATTAGGAAAGCCTTTAATACATACCCTTGTATTAAGGCATAATACACAATTAGAATTGGGAGTAGAACTGAGTTTGCTTGTACATAGCGTGTTCCATACTAAAGTTATCAAAACACATAAAAAGAAAAGAGACAGAAACATAGCATAGCAATTTAATGGACAAATGTGGAAGTCATTACACACTTAGCAATAGCTCACAGCTTTGGACAACTGAAATGTTTCACTAGAGAACAGAAATGTTGATTAAGTCTCCAGAATTATCCCCCACCTTTTGAAAAAAGCTTAGTAAGCGTAACTTCTACCTGGAAATCCAGCAAAGATCAGTAGAAATAATCTCATTTTAAAGCCATCTCTCATAATTAAACCCAACAACATCCAGCACTTGATTAAAGTTCCCCAATTTCTGCTCCAGAAGACATAACTGCCAACTAAGATTCAAACCAACATACGACTCTTCTCCTATGAGACTGAGGAATTAAGAATACATACAAAGTACAGGTGGATTAATATGTGAATCAAGGTAATAACCTATGGCCCAGCAGATAAACGAGGCCTGAGACAGATGAGTTTATCCCTAAAAAGGAATGAAGTAGTGGACAAAAGCAAAGGGCACCCATTCTACTATTGTTTTACTTCGCGTGAAACTGCAAGTATTTCATGTCCCGCTTTTTAAGTCACCTCTAAAAATGGAGAAGGAAACTGGAACAGGTGTGTGGAAAGTTTTATTTTTAAATAAAGTACTCAGTCTTCAAACTATTTAGTAATGGTGCAGAAGACATCAAACTATTTAAATAAATAAAATACATGTGAGATTAAAAACAAGGATCGTGGAAAGCAGGAGAGACAGATAATGATGCCAGGAGTCATTTTATTGAAGAATAATGTGATAGTAACTCTTTGCATTTCTAATCATGAAACTCACTTGTACATTATGGTCAAAATCTACTAATGAATACACTTCGTACATCAGTCTGTGTAATCATACATTAAAAATGCCAAAAAAACCAGAATAAAAAATAAACCTATTGTACAGCAAAGGCCATACACTTCCATCTTTTCTAAAACATAACCAACTTACTGACCTGCCAAAGCAATTATGTCCTCCCAGGAGAAAACAAGTTGTAAGGAATTTCAATAGACCAAACCACACTGAATGGTGTTTTAATTAACAAGATAAAGATACAGTATAAAAGGAAAATGGGGAAGACAATTTTCAGTCTTGCATTGTAAGTAAAGGAATGCTACTTCCACTTCACATGCAATACCTATCAAACGAGGTTATTAATGGTACGAAGGAATTACTACAGCCCATATCAAAAAGATATTAAAATAGTAACAGCATGTTGTACTTTCCTGGTTTATTAAACAAATATGCAACCTTAATTTTGTCACCCTATGCATATGGATTTTGTTACCATCCTTACTTATATGATCATATTCTATTTTTTCAGAGGAATCCTGCCTCATTCAGTGCAAAGGATGGACTGTGCTCACTTAATGAGCAGCTATTCAATATTCTGTTTTGTCCTCGTTGTTCAATGTGTGCTGTATGCAGTGGCAGTTTAACAAATTTGCCTCCCCCAGACCCTCAAAAAATTGAGCCCCCCTCCCCCGCACCAGCTCACCTCTGCTCCCCCACAGCAAGTCTGGGAGGGAGTGGGGAGAAGGGGAATTGTGGACCGCTCAAGGGATGGCAGAGGTGGAGTGGAGGTGAGCTGGAGAGCTGTTCCCTCCCACCCCCCACCCCAAGAGTTACTCCCTGCGCCCGCCAGCCTCAGCTCACCTCTGCTATCCCCCGAGCACGCTGCTACTCGCTTCTCCTCCCTCCCTCCCAGTGCTTTTGCGTGGCAAGCCTGGGAGGGAGGGGGGAGCAGGAGTTGCAGTGCACTCAGGGGATGGCGGCGGTAGAGTGGAGGTGAGCTGGGGCGGGGAGCAATTCCCACCCCCCCTCGGGTTACTCCTCGCGCCCGGGGGCCTCAGCTCACCTCTGTCCACCTCCTCCGAGCAGGCCGCTACTCGCTTCTCCCTCCCTCCCAGCGCTTTCGCACGGCAAGCTAGTGAGGGAGGTGGGAGGAGGGAAGCGTGGTGCGCCTGGGGGAGGAGGCAGACTGGGAATTTGGGGAAGGGGCGGAGTTGGGGAGGGGGCACGAGCAAATTTGCCGCCCCTGCAAATTTTCCACCCTAGGCAATAATAAGCCACTGGTCCTATGCCTTATTTACTGCACAATTGTCAAACCCTGCTCTAAAGCCAGAATTAATTTCCTCACAGGTTTTTCCTACGGCATTCATCATACTCTGAAACCTATAATATCTGAGTGCTCCACAGATTCCAAGGCCAGAAGAGACCATTGTGACCATCTAGTCTGAACTCCTGTGTAACAGAGGTCACAGAACTTCCCCACAACATTCCTAGAGCAGATCTTTTAGAAAAACCTCCACTCTTGATTTAAAAGCTGTCAGCGACAGAGGATTCACCACAACTCTTTGGTAAGTTGTCCCAGTGGTTAATCACTCTCAATGTTAACGATTTCAGACTTATTTCCAGTCTGAATTTGTTGAGCTTCACCTTCCAGCCATTGGATCCTGTTACACCTTTCTGTGCTAAACCGAACAGCTCAAAGTTAAGTATGTTCCCCATGTAGGTACTTATATACTGTAATCAAGTCACTCCATAAGCTTCTTTCTCCATTAAGCTAAACTGATTGAGCTCCTTGAGTCTATCACTATAAGACATTTTTTAATCCTTGAAGCATCTCACGGCTGTTCTCTGAACCCTCTCCAATTTATCAATATTATTTAATTAATGTTTACAACCCCTTGTAAAGTGGGAGTGTTGGTGCATGGGGGAAGGGGGTATTATCTATATTTACAGATGAAGATCTGAGGCAAAGAAGGTATGTCTACACTGCAATCAGCAGATGTGATTGCAGGACCTGCAGACATATGAAAACACAGGCAACTGCACCCGCTGGATCTGCCCAGCCAGGACCCTGGGCACATACTCTACTGACCACTGCTGAGTCTCCACTGCTATAATTACTCAAGCTAGCTTTGATGTAACTAAATGAAAGTTAACTCAGGTAAGTATACATATCCTGCAATTATACCTCTCAATTGCAGTGCAGACATACCTAATGAGATTAAGGTCAAAAGCAGCCACTAATTTTGGGTGCCAAATTTTAATACATCTAGGACTGATTTTTCAGAGTACTTAGCATTATATAGCACTTTCTAGGTTCAAAGCACAGTTCCCATTGACTTCAGCTGCAGTTGTGTGTGATCAGCACTTCTGCAAATCAGACCCCAGGGTCTCATGTCAGGCTCCCAGAAAATGAGAAACACACAATTAGTAATCACCTGTGAAAAGAATGGTTTAGGTGACTCAGCTAGCATCACCTATGAACTCAGTGGCAGAGGCAGGGCTAGAATCCAATTCTTCAAGGCCGTGTTCAGCTGCCCTAACCATGAGACCATCCTCTCTCCTGAAATCCCCTGCCTCCTTCGCCTCATTCACAATACACCTTCCAACTTCCACAACAAATAAAACAGTTCTAGCATGTGGCATCTTAGGCCTGGTCTACACTACGCCTTTAAATCGGTTTAATGGCCATTAAATCGATTTAACGCTGTACCCGTCCACAAGACGTTGCCATTTATGTCGATATAAAGGGCTCTTTAAATCGATTTCTGTACTCCACCCCGACGAGAGGAGTAGCGCTAAATTCGATATTAACAGTTCGGATTACGGTTAGTGTGGACGGAAATCGACGTTATTGGCCTCCGGGAGGTATCCCACAGTGCACCACTGACCGCTCTGGACAGCAAATCTGAACTCGGATGCAGCAGGCAGGTAAACAGGAAAAGCCCCGCGAACTTTTGAATTACATATCCTGTTTGCCCAGCGTGGAGCTCTGATCAGCACGGGTGGCGATGCAGTCTCAAATCCAAAAAGAGCTCCAGCATGGACCGTACGGGAGATACTGAGCTGATCGCTGTATGGGGAGACAAATCTGTTGTATCAGAGCTCCGTTACAGAACACGAAATGCCAAGCGTTTGAAAAAAAACTCCAGGATACACAGCGCTGCGTGACAACCGTAACGGGAAGCCAGAGACTCAAATGGAGCTCATGGATGGAGGGGGTACTGAGGACTCCAGCTATCCCACAGTCCACAGCAAGTCTCTGAAGAGTATTTGCATCTTGGCTGAGCGCCCGATGTCTGTAGGATCAAACACAGTGTCTGGCGTGGTTCAGGGAACAGCTCATCAGTTTCTTCCCCCCCCACACACGTGAAAGAAAAGGTAAAGAAATCATTTCCTTGACTACTTTAAAATGTCACCCTATGTGTACTGAATGCTGCTGGTAGACGCGATGCTGCAGCAGTGAAGAGCAGTATCCGCTCCTCTCCCCCTCCCGGTGGTAGACAGTACAATATGACTGATATCGTCGTGCGCCATCAGCCGTGATGCTCCTGGCTGAGGCTGGCGGGGGCGCCTAGGTAAAAATGGGAATGATTCCCAGTTATCCCAGTAGATGGTACAGAACGGCTGGTAACCGTCTTCATCATAGCAACTGGGGGCTGAGCTTCATCAGCCCCTCCCCTCCTGTGTAAGAAAAGATTCTGAACTGCCTGGACTGTCATAGCCCCGGGAGGCTGCTCCCTCATTTTATCTCACTAACAAGTCTCTGTTTCTTATTCCTGCATTCTTCATAACATCTTGACAAAAATGCGGGGGACACTGCACGGTAGCCAGGAAGGTTTGGGGAAGGAGGAAGCAACGGGTGGGGTTGTTGCAGGGGCACCCCTGTGAATACTGACACGGGCAGCTGTGTTCTGATACACTGCTCCTCTAATACACTTGCCCTTATTCTTGTCAGGACTGACTCTATTTTTAGAAACCATAGGGAGGATTGACTCAGTCCCAAGTGAGTCAATCCCAATTTTGCTTTTGCGTTGCGCCCCCGGCCGATTTCAGCCAGGGGCACTCATGATAGCAGCGGACAGTACACGGAGCACTGGCCAGTATACAGGAAATGCCCCGAATCCCCGCAAAACTTTTGAATTCCATTTCCTGTTTGGCCAGCGTGGAGGCTCTGCTCAGCACACACAGGTGACACCACGCAGAGCTCATCAGCACAGGTACAATGCAGTCTCCTGAGAATCGAAAAAGAGCACCATCCTGGACCACAAAAGAGGTACTGGATCTGATCGGTATCTGCGGAGAGGATTCAGTGCTAACAGAACTCCGTTCTAAAAGACGAAACGAAAAAATATTTGAAGAATTTCAAAGTCTATGACGGAAAAAGGCACAGCAGGGACTCCGTGCAGTGCAGAGTAAAGTGAAGGAGCTCAGACAGCATACCAGAAAACCAGAGAACAATGGGAAGGTCTGGCTCAGAGCCGAAACAAACATGCCGCTTCTATGCAGAGCTGCATGCAATTTTGGGGGCTGCGCAACCAGTACCCACCCCTGTCCCTGGATTCAGACGTCGGGTTCTAATATCAACCGTGGATGAGGATTTTGCGGGGAGGGGGAAGATGCGAGGAAGATGAAGATGAGGAAGAGCTTGGTGAGAGCACACAGCACTCCGTGAACCCAACAGCCAGGAGCTTTTTGACACCCAGAATTTACCGTCCCAGCCCTCCAAGCCACAAGCCCAGACAGTGAGCCAATGGAAGCGACCTCTGTGAGTGTACCTTTGTAAATATCAACATGGTTAAAACAGCGTTTTTTTAATGATTGCATTGCCATCAGGGCTTGTGATGCACTCGCAGCCAGTAAAGTTACAGGAAAGTTCGTTAACATGTCTGGGGATGGAGCGAAAATCCTCCAAAGAAAATCTCCATGAATCGATCTTGGAGGTACTCAAAAAGTCTTATGAGAAGATTTCGGGCAATGGCAGCCTTATCCGGTCCCATTGTAGGAAAACTTTTCCACGCCATGCATGCAGCAAAATAATTAGGATCATTGCTTCACAGAGCACCGCTGCGTATAGCCGGGCACTGATGCATTCCAGAAACATACGATCTGCATCTGCGGTGGTATTCTCAGGATGTGATATCATCCATTGTAACCTGGTTGAAATTCAGGAATTTAAATAGCCGGGGGGCAGACATGTGATTTACTAATGGCCAGAGCGGGGCAGGGCAGGAAGGATAGCACTAAGTTTTCAGCGTTTGCGAGCAGGAATCTTCCCAGCCACGCGGTGCGGGGGTGAAGGAGGGTGATCATTAGCAGCGATCTTACATGATAGCAGCCATGAGGTGGGGGGAGGGGGAAGAGGAGGGTTTGGGGTTTGCTGGTTCCTCTTAACAGGAATAGGCATCATAGATCACTGTGTATATGAACACTGGAGAAGTCAACTTCTAAGCCTTACCATAGCCGCATGGAAGTTGGGTGCCCGGACCTGCGTCTGTTGTAGATAGCAACACCAGAGCCACAGGCACAGAATATTAAACGATGCAAAATGCGACCTTGTAGTGAAATCACATGTGCTATGTAAGGTGGATAGTGTTATTCACTGTGAAAGAGTACTAGCATTGGTTTTGTGAAATGTATCTTTTACATACTTCTCTCCCTGTTTTCACTCCCCCCCCATGCAGCTGCACAGTTCTCCGCATCCCTGCGCCATCCCGAAGGCTAGCTCAGATAAGGCGGAGGAAGAAGAGGACGCGAGATGAAATGTTCACAGAAATTATGGAAGTAACACGCAATGACAGAGCTCATCAGAATGAGTGGAGGATGTGGTAGCAAACTACAGGAAAATGGCTTTAGTGGAACAGGAAAGAGACGCCCGAGTGAACGATATGAGAGGTGTAGGCAGGAAGATCAGCGGTGGCGAGATGCAACGCTGATCTTCTGCGTGCTCAAACTGATATCCTCAACGCAATGGTGGATCTTCAGGAAGAGCAGCGGGGTTACCAGGAGTGCCGCTGCAGCCCCTGTATAACCCCCTCAAAGCTCCCACGTCCCATATCTCCCTCACCCAGACGTGTTAAGAACGCGTGGGGGGAAGCTTTCTGCACCGCCTACTCCACCCCCTGAGAGTGCAAGCAAAAGGCTGTAATTACGTTGAAATGCTGCTTAATGGCCTTTCCCTTCCCCTCCTTCCAAGCACAGCAGCCAGGGATACCTTGATAATTCTCTGCTTCTTTTTATAATTACTTTTTAATAAGAATACATCCAAAGGGGGAGGGTGGGTTGCTTACAGGGAATGACTTTTAAGAAAGAATACATGATTTTTAAACGATACTGACTTTATTTCCTTCACCAAGCTGTAATCAAAGGGAAGGTGGGTTGCTTACAGGGACTGAGTCAATCAAGGCGGAGGGTTCATCAAGGGGAAGCAAACACAGCAGTCACACTGTACCTGGCCCGTGCTGAAACTCGTTTTCAAGGCTTCTCTGATGCGCACCGCCTCCAGGTGCTCTTTGTAATCGCCCTGGTCTCTGGCTGCTCGTACTCAGCGGCCAGGTGATTTGCCTCAGCCTCCCACCCGCCAAAAGGTCTCCCCTTACTCTCACAGAGATTGTGGAGCACACAGCAAGCAGCAATAGCAAATTGGACATTGGTTTGGCGAGGTCTGAGCGAGTAAGTAAATGATCGCCAGCGCCCTTTTAAACGGCCAAATGCACATTCTACCACCATCCTGCACTTGCTCAGCCTGTAGTTGAACAGCTCCTGACCACTGTCCAGGCTGCCTGTGTATGGCTTCATGAGCCATGCATCAAGGGGTAGGCTGGGTCACGCAGGATAACTACAGGCATTTCAACATCCCCAACGGTTATTTTCTGGTCTGGGAAGTAATTCCCTTGCTGCAGCCATTAAAACAGATTAGTGCTTCTGAAGACCCGAGCGTCATGAAACCCTTCCTGGCCATCCACGTGGATGTTGGTGAAACGTCCTTGTGATCCACCAGTGCTTGCAGCACCATGGAAAAGTACCCCTTGCGGTTTACGTACTGGGTGCCCTGGCGCTGCCTGGGGCCAAGATAGGGATATGGGTTCCATCTATGGCCCCCCCACAGTTAGGGAATCCCATTGCAGCAAAGCCATCCACTATCACCTGCACGTTTCCCAGAGTCACAACCTTTCGTAGCAGCAGCTTAAACGATTGCTTTGGCTACTTGCATCACAGCAGCCCCCACAGTAGAATTTGCCCACTCCAAATTGATTCCCGACTGACCGGTAGCTGTCTGGTCGTTGCAAGCTTCCAGAGGGCTATTGCCACTCGCTTCCCCCCCCCCCCCCCCCTCCACTGTGAGGGCTGATCTCTCATGTTTGTATTATGGCGTTCAGGGCAGGGGAAAGCAATGTCACAAAGTTCAAAGAAAGTGCTCTTACGCATGCGAAAGTTTCGCAGCCACTGCGAATCATCCCACACTGCAAAACAATGCGGTCCCACCAGTCTGTGCTTGTTTCCCCGGCCCAAAATCGGCGTTCAATGGTAGAAGCTGCCCCATTACCAGCAGTAGCTCCAAAACGCTGGGCCCGCGGTTAGGGAGAATTCAGCCTCCATGTCCTATCCTCGCTCTCGTCGCCGCTCTGCCATAGCTGCTCCTCTCTCCTCCTGCCTTTGCAGTTCAATGGTTCAGCATAGACAGCACAAGAGTACGCGAGGTTTGACACGGTCAGGATACGGTTACTGATCTCAGGTCCATGATTGCTCTGCTATGGCGTTTTGCTCAGTTCACCCATGGGAAAAAGGCGCCGAAATGGTTGTCTGCTGCTGTTTCAGAAAGGGATGGGTGAGGGCTGTACCAGAACCACCCGCGACAATGATTTATTGCCTCATAGGCACTGGGCTCACCGGAATTCAAGGGGCGGGTAGACTGGTGAACTATGGGATAGCTACGGAACGGCTACCCACAGTGCACCGCTCCAGAAATCGACGCGAGCCATGGAGCATGGACGCACACTATCGAATTAACGTGCCTAGTGTGGACGCTCACAGTCGATTTTATAATATCAATTTTATTAGACCGATTTTAGCTAATTCGATATTATCCCGTAGTGTAGACGTGGCCTTATTGATACCCACATAGGTCATCAGCTGGGTTGGAACCTTTAGACCTTTGCACCTGAGCTGACAGAGTAACTGACAGAAGTAGCAGGTTGTCATCTTTTATGCTAGAGGGGGAGGAGACACTTTGCCAGTGTGTTTCACTCCTATTTGCTGACAGCAGAGGAATGATGAACTCAGGAAATCTAGGTTTTGTTCCAGGCTCTGGAGGGGAGTGTAAGCATGGACTCTTTTGCCCATTGCTCCCCATGTGTGAGCCCTTCTACTCTGCCCCTTCAACCTATCCTTGTCCTAGTTCTGTCTCTTCTCTACCCTAGGCTCCTTATCCCAGTCCCATTCTTCTAGCCTACCCAAAGTCAATCTCCATTCCTCAGGATTCTCATTCCAGTTTCAATCGCCTTGCCCAGTCAGTCCTACTCTAACCCCTCTGTACTCCCCACCCCAGTCTCCTTCTCCATCCAATTACTCCGCACATCTCCTTAGCCAATGTTTCTCTCTCCGATCCTGGCTTCCAGTCACCAAGACCCCACACCCATCCACGTTCTCTGTCCCCACCGACTCCCAGTCCTAGTGTCATCCTCCTGGCTTCTTGCCCCAGTTTCTTTACCCAACCAGTACCAGTTTTACCTTACACCCTGTCTCTCTCTCTCCACTCAGACTTGATTCTTAATCCCTGTCTCTTCCCACACACACCTACTGGTCCACACCCAATCTCCTTTTCCAGCCACTTCCAATGTCCTTCCCGCCCTTGGTCACAGGCCCAGTTCCCGCCTCTATCTCCCAGACTCCTTGTCCCAGTATATCCCTTCAAGCTCAGCTCTTCTCTTATGTTTGCATCAGATAGATTCCTCCTGCTCACTGTCTGGGCAGGAGACCGATTTCTTGCTTTTAGTTCCTGTGCCCAGACCTGGCCCACAGCAGCCCAGATCTGTAACTGCAGGGAAAATCCTATTCAGGCCCTGGCTGGAGGATGCCCTGTGTGGACACAATCTTCAGGGAATTTAGCTGCTAAAATGTAAGATCTCTCTACTAGCCATGCTGCAATTTTTCAAAGGCTTATAGCATGATCAAATTTGGGTGGATTTTCAGGGGGACATCAAAAGACATTCCTGATGTAAAGGCTAACCCCTGCCAAATTTCAAGTCCCTATTCCAAAGCATGGGGGGTACTAGGGCACCAGAGTTCTATCACATGGACAAAATATATTTTTTTTCTAGTTTGTTCTTGGAAATAGATGAACAGTTATAGCTGAAATGTTCAAAAAGAAATTCATCCTGAGCCAGATACCCAGTATGGAACAACTCAGCCCAAATGGTTACAATTGTAAATAGGACCTTTCAGTGGGAAATGCTATGAAAATCACACAGGGCATATTTTTTAATATAACAGCTGTGCTGGAACAGTCTATTCCAGATTTATACTTAATCATTTATATATGTATGCATCACACAATTTCATCTTTATGTAACAAAGAATTCTGCTTCATAACTGAATTAAAACCCGTCCCCGTACTTGCAGAAGAATGGAGTTAATGGTTGTCTTTATTACCATCTGTGGTTAAAAAAAAAAAAACTTATCCATTTTATACTATTAGTCTGAGCTAGCAGACTGGTCTCAAATGCATTGCCCCATCCAAAAATACACCCTTCTAAAATAAAAGGGGTTTGAAAATTGTATATGGCAGATGATATGGAAAGGGCCCAGCTATAAGAGGAAAGTGACACATTTCTGACAAAAGTTTTCAGCAATGGGTTGACGCTGTCCCCAACATATTCCAACCCATAAATGTGTGGAAACTCTTTAGTTGCTACTACAGACAGGACAAAACTGGTTTCAACACAATTACAGAACTCATGTAAAATGCCATGTTCGGCTAAGTTTTAATGACGGGGAGGTAAAACTTTCAAAAGCACCTTAAAAGTCTAAGTCCTATTAACTTTCAATAAGACTTAGGCTGTTAAACACCTAGGTCCTTTTCAAAATTGGTATTTTTGAACATTTTACTTAAGACGTCTCAACAATTCTCTCACTGGTGGTAGCACCACCGCAGATAGAACTCTTATTGGAAAATCCCTTTACAAGATGTGCTAAGGTGGCTCACAACAGGCCTGGTCTACAAGAGAAAAGGCCATTTCACTTCAGTTGGGATCACCTCTCCTTTCTCCTCCTTCAAATTTCTCATATTTGGAATTGCTCAATAAAATACCCCTCTACCCTGATATAACACCGTACTCGGGAGCCAAAAAATCTTACCGCGTTATAGGTGAAACCGCATTATATCCAACTTGCTTTGATCCGCCGGAGTGCGCAGCCCCCCGGGAGCACTGCTTTACCGCGTTATACCCAAATTTGTGTTATATCGGGATGCGTTATATTGGGGTAGAGGTGTATTTTTAGTGGAAAATAGCTGCACAATAGTCACCATTTCTAGTAACTCCTCCCATTTGAAATAAGTATGTAACCCAGGCAAATATTACTTGAGGCTTTCCCTTAAGGCGACTCATGATTGGCAGACAAATACACAGCATGATGCATAGATTCTGTGAATATTTAGACTGTGACCCATTTTATGCTTCCAAGGAAGTTTTAAAAGTAGTTCATTGGTATTTGGTTGAAATTAGAATCTAGGCACATTTATCAAAGCAGGAGCAGCATCAGCATGCCACTAGTTACACGAAGTAAGGAGTATGCTTCCCCATCCCTTAAAAAAATATAAACCTTGTCTTAGATAACTTAGCTCTGTTCTTCTTGCTCGCTGTAGCACACAATGTGTGCTTGCATTTCTACAAGCACTGCTTTTTACCTAATTGACATGTTGCACCATTTCTGATGTGATTAATTTAGTCTCTCTTTTCTTGTTTCTACTTTTCCAGTGGGATTTTTTTTATTTTGGAGCCTCCTTTCCTCTTCATCTTTCTGATCCCTTCCCTTCTCACTTTTTCACTGATAGCTTAATTTTATCTCCTTGACCACGCTTATCTACCCACACAGTTATTCCAGAATAATTTAACAGATGAGGATGGACGTTATTCTGGAATAAGAATGTCCACACATGGGACGACTGAAAAATAACTGTAGCAATTTAAATTCAGACCCTCCTTTAATCCAAATTAATTCTGAAGCATAGACAAGCTCCCAGTTCTCCTCCCACAGTCCATCTACCTCTAAATGTTAACAAGGTATGTATCTAATGCTAGAACCATTGTCAATGACAGGCATCCAGAGCCATCTAAAGAGAGAACTGCTACTAGTGACCACTTATGGGACAGTGCACCAGAACCTAATGGGTCTGGAAGAAGGAAAAAGAATGACAAGACAACCATTGTGCAGTATCACATGCCCAAATCATAATCCCACAGCCTGTTTTAACAGTGATTTTCAAGTTTTAGTCCGTGGACCACAAGGGCACTTGCTAGTGGACTACAGGTAGATGGCCAGCTCCTCCTCCTCTTCATATTCTACTGCTAAATCTGGAAGCTAAAAACACCTTTATTTAATGCCTTCTAAGTATTATTTTCCATATAAACAACTGCTGTAGTTGTCACAGAAGTGGTAAGTGATTTTGAATGGGAGGATAGGTGGTTCACAACGCAATGTCTCTTTAAGATGTGGAACCCCTGGCCTTATAAAGATGCCTGCTACTGGAAGTAAAACTGATGAGCCACCTGCCTACAGAAATACCGTAACTCCCTGAAAATGTAGCTATGGTATGCAACTTGGTTTCTACCTTTCTTAATTGAGACATGTGTAACTGCTTTACAGTAGATACTGGGCTAAACAGTTGTTCAGTTTGATTGGTCATGAAAGTACTCAACACTTATTCAGTTCAGACTGTGCTTTAATAAAGTTTACCACCATCTTCTACTCATACTTAACAGCTCAGCAAACAAAATGTGTATGAAAACAGTTTCTGATTTAAACCTAGAGAACCCGCCAGGATGGAGTAAAGGAAGTAGTAAGATTTAAACCTGAGCCTTAATTTTCATTCTTCACTTAAATTTTCTTTGCTTTTCTGGGTAAAAACAGACAAAGCTTTAAATATCAATCATCACTACTACTATACTTACCATGCCACTGAGAGATCCTACATACCCATGAAAAAGTGGACAGACAGACAGACAACTCAGGACTTGTCTACACCTGGAGTTATTCAGGATATCTACTGTGGAAGAACTCCATGTGTGGACACTCTTATTCAGGAATAAGAGTGTCCACACATGGAGTTATGCCAAAATAGATATTCTGCTTCTATTTTATTCTAGAATAACTTTAATATGTAGACAAACCCTTAGATACTATGGTGATGAGAACCATAAATACTAAATAAATTAACCCTAATAGTTTTGGGGAGCCATTAGGGGCCATAATGTAAATATACTGCAGTGTTCAAAACAAGTCACCATTTGCTCCATCATCTCTGGAACCATCATTACTGACTAATTTCCATTTCTCAAACTGTCTCAGAGGATACCAAAGTTCATGACAGATAATAAAGTAAACTTCACAGCAGCCCTTCAGGCAGAGATGTTCTATGCTCATTTTACAGATGAAAAAGTTAAAGCACAAAAAGTCTTGTCCAGGATCACATAGGAAGTCTGTGGTACAATCTGGGACAGTCCTAATATATTCTGGCTTCCCTCGAAAAGTTTCATTTTCATGTCATACCCACCACTTTAGTCATTAGCATTACTAATCTATACCAATGCTGATGCACAATACTAAACACTAAGAAAAGTACATTTTCTCCTCCAGTAAGAACAGTTGGCGTTTATTATTAATTATATGGGAGCATAAAATTTTCAAGCTAACTGCTATTGTATTTTGCACTAAAAACAGTACATGAGATCTCAGTCAATTGGCCAAAATTCATTTTCATTGTACATGTCATTTCCTAATTAGAGAAAAAGTGGGTAAGGTAATATTTTTTCATTGGACCGATTTCTGTTGGTGAAAAATCCTGAAGGAGAGCTCTGCATAGCTCGAAAGCTCATCTCTTTCACTAACAGTAGTTGGTCCAATAAAAGATATTACCTCACTGACCTTGTATCTCCAATATCCTGGAGCCAACATGGCTACAACAACATTGCAAATAACTTATGCAATTAGGGCAGTTTGGGCAAAATTATTCATCCTTTTTCAAGAGATTCATCTGTAGGTAATATGAATTTTCTATCATCAATAGTCCTTGGGTGCCCACCTGGCTGTAGGGATAAATCCTTCTTCCACTAAAGATTTGATGTCTGAACACCCTGCTTCTTCCTTCTCTGAACATTTTCTTCAGTAAGTAGTCTCCAGGCTACTTCAAACACTAAACAGTTTAAAAGACCTCAGCAAACACAACCTCTTGGCCACCAAAGCATCACACAGACAACTTCTTTGTGGTACAGTTAAATAAAGGATCTCTGACAAACTCCAAATATCAGATCTCTGTCACCAGTTGGATACATCTGATTGGGTATCAAGACAACTACTTTATGTTACACCATTTCAAAATCACTTCAATTTGGGATGCTCATAATTTATAGGCTGAACAAGTGCTGAAATGAGTTAAAGGGATACAATCAGCTTTGCAACTGAATATCTTTACGTTTCTGATTGAGCTCCATTGAAATAGTATGTTCTGAAAAGTTTTGTTTTGTATTGTTAAAAATCCTTTTGTTTATTAAAATTACCTGCTTTTCTGCTCCCCTATAGACATTTAAGGGTCTTTTCAACAAGGGAAAAACTGTTTATATAGGGAGATAGTGAAAGTGACAATACACATTGCTGTCAAATGAACAATGTGAGCAAACCAAAAGGAAAAAAAACGTTCACTAAACTGTTTCAGTTAAGGTAATCTTGGATATTACTTTTAAAATGTTAATACATTTTTAAGTGAATTAGCTTGAAGCTGTCATAAATGGATAGGTAGGTAAGGGTTAAGTTTCTTTTACCTGAAAAGGGTAACCGAACACCCGACCAGAGGACCAATCAGAGAACTGGATTGTTTAAAGTCAGGGGCGGGAATTTGTATCCCGGTGTCTTTTTTTTTGTTCTTAGCTATGAGGAAACAAGTCTTCTTCTAATTCTCTCCTATACTTCTTCTAACATCTGTAAGTACCCAGGAACCGCAAAATAATTCGCTATGATGGTCTTTGGGGTGTATTTACCTGTATGTTAATTTGTTGTGCTGGTTATAATTGGCTATCTTTTAAATCAGACTGTTTCTTTATATTTTCTTATAAGCAAGAGCCTGTATTGAGTTTCATAATGCAAGTATATTGTTTATATTTTCTTTCTTTTTAAACCTTGTGAAGTTCTTTTCCTAAGGAGGCAAAGGGAAAAGCGGCTGTGGGCTATTTTCCTATTTGGGTCCGGAAAGAGCAGACTACGGGGAAAGAGACGAAGAATTCTCTCTGTTCTCTTGTGGTTGAAGCTTTTTTCCTGTTACTCTACGAGAGCAGACACGGGGAAGGCAAAGCCAAGCTGGTGGCATTTTGCATCTCAATTGTCCTGTGGGTAGAGAACGCTTATCGCTTGGGAAGTAGAGCAACGGTTTCTGTGCAAGGCGGGGAAGGAGGGAGAAGGGATTTTTCCCCCTGCTTTTAGCATCCAAGGATTTGGAATCTGGAGGTCCCACCAGGGAGGGTTGGGGACACCAGAGAGAGGAAAGGGGAGGTCAGGCCCCCTAAAGTAATTACCTACCTGACCTGGTGGCAGCCCAAATAACCAAGCTGTAGTGAGCTTGGGGAGTTTCAGGTAAGCCCCCAGACTTTTGACGCAAAAGTCCAGGTTTGGAACAGGACCAGATTGTGGACGTCAAAGTTCAGGTTGGGACTGGACGGCTAGATTACCACAGAAGCCATCTTTCTTCTGTGCAAATGCAAAAAACAAAAGATAGTCATTTCTATCAGCAAAATCAGAGTTTGGCAAGTACAACATAATATTAAAAAGTATCACACTACATTCCACCAATTTCCAATGGAGGTGTAATGTACAGAATAGGTTCTTCCTTACACAAAGCTTTCAGCATCTCTATCAGTCATAGGTAGAAAACAGCAAAGAAACCTTAGCCTTCTTCAGTTCCTGAGAAAGGATGCCAATAACGGCTTTTCTGAGGTTCTGTGAACATATGTTTAAGTCACACACATTCCTATGGCTATATCTGCACTTTTTTCAGATAGCAGCCATGTTAGTCTGTATCAGCAAAAAGAACAGGAGTTACTTGTGCACCTAGAGACTTAGGGTACGTCTACACTACGGGATTATTCGATTTTACAGAAACCGTTTTATAAAACAGATTGTATAAGTCGAGTGCACGAGGCCACACTAAGCAATTAATTGGCAATGTGCGTCCATGGTCCAAGGCTAGCATCGATTTCCGGAGCGTTGCACTGGGGATAGCTATTCCATAGCTATCATAGTTCCCGCAGTCTCCCCGCCTTTAGAATTCTGGGTTGAAAGCCAGTGCTGATGGGGCAAAAATCATTGTCGCGGGTGGTATTGGTAATGTCATCAGTATTCCTTCCTCTGGGAAAGCAACGGCAATCATTCGTGCCCTTTTCCCTGGATTGCCTGGCAGACGCCATGCAACGGCAACCATGGAGCCCGTTCAGCTTTTTTTTTTTTTTTTCCCCAGTCACCGATGTGTACTGGATGCCGCGGACAGAGGCGATACTCCAGCGCTACACAGCAGCATTCATTGCTTTGCATATAGCAGAGACGGTTATCAGTCGTTCTGTACATCTGCTCGGCGTAATTGGCAATGAGATGACCGTTATCTGTCCTCTGTATGTCTTGCTATCATGGGTGTCCCTGGCTGAGATCGGCTGGGGTCAAAAGCAACTGGGAATGACTCCCTGAGTCAATCCTCCTTTATGGTTGTCTAAAAATAGAGTCAGTCCTGCCTAGGATATGGGGCAAGTGTACTAGAGTACCAGTGTATCAGAGAGCACAGGTGCTCGTTGTCAGATCCCACAGAAATGATGGCTACTGCATTCACGGGGGTGCCCGCAACACCCACCCGTTGCTTTCCCTCCTCCTCAACCTTCCTGGGCACGTGCAGTGTTCTCCACATTTGTGTCATGACGTTATAAAGAATGCCAGGAAAAGAGAACAGAGACTTGTTAGTGAGATAAAATGAGGGGGAGGCGCCTCCCAGGGCTATGACAGTCCAGGCAGAACATTAAGCGGTGGGGGGAGTAGAGAGCCCAGCATGCTGTTGTTATGATAGTCGAGGCAGTACAAAATCTTTTTCTTTACACAGGAAAGAGAGGGGGCTGAGAGAGTCAGCCCCAGTGCTATGATGAAGACAGTACCAACATTCTGTACCATCACTGGGAATGACCGGGTCATTCTATTTTTACCCAGGCACCCTGGACACCCTCATCTGAGGTCAGCCTAGGAGCACTCAGCTGGTGATGGTAATTGACGGATTAGAACTATATGCACACTCCACCGGTGGAGGGAAGAGGAGCCAGAATACTGCTCTTCACTGCTGCAGCATCGCGTTACCAGCAGCATTCAGTAGAGATATGGTACATTGAAAAAGTCAAAGAAACTATTTCTTTCCTTTTCTTTCACGTGCCGGGCGGGGAGTAAATTGATGAGCTATTCCTGAACCACGCTGGACAATGTGTTTGACCCTACAGGCATTGGAGTCAGGGCCAAGAATGCAATACTTTTCGGAAACGTGCTGTGCTGGGATAGCTGGATCCTCAGTACCCTCCCTCCCTCCATGAGCGCATTTGAGTCTCGTTCCGCTACGCTTGTCACACAGCACTGTGTACGCTGGAGATTTTTTTTTCGAATGCTTTGGCATTTCGTCTTCTTAACGGAGCTTGATAGAACAGATTTTGTCTCCCATACAGCGTCAGATCCAATTCTCCTACGGTCCATGCTGGAGCCTTTTTGGATTGGGACTGCACTGCCTATCCGTGCTGATCAGAGCTTCCCGCTGGCAAACAGGAAATGAAAACCAAAATTTTGCAGGGATTTTCCTCGTCGTACCTGCCACTGCATTCAGTTCGATGCTGTTCCAGAGCGGTCACAGTGGAACACTGTGGGATACCGCCCGGAGGCCAATACCGTCGATTTGCGGCCACACTAATCCTAATCCGATATGGTAATACTGATTTTAGCACTACTCTTCTCGTTGGGGAGGAGTACAGAAACCAATTTAAAGAGCCCTTTATATCGATATAAAGGGCCTCGTAGTATGGACGGGTACAGCGTTAAATCGGTTTAATGCTGCTGAAAATTGGTTTAAAAGTGTAGTGTAGACCAGGCCTTACAAATCTATTTGAGCATAAGCTTTCACAGCCACGTGCTTCCATTAAAATAATTCCAAAACAAATGAGATACACAAACTGCCTTTTTTCTAAAAACGGAAGTTAGAAGCACTAGTAATGCATAAACATAAACCCAGAGTGACCAGAACTCTACAACATGACCCAAACTATGGAGACTAGAGATCCAGTTCATTGTGATCTGGCAGGAGGCCTCACAATGCCCTCTTGAGCTAAGTTGGGGCTACACCTTATGCAGAGATCTGTCTCTATGAGTGCTCACCCAAGGGTAAGGTGCCTACAACCTGTTCCATTCTGTACCTATTAAGAGAGCCTTTTGGTCTCTTGGAAAGTTGAAACCTTTTGGCTGGTCAAAAAATGACCATCCAATCACTGAAATAAACAGTGCAACAGAGAGAGCCTTACAAGTACAGACCAGCACAAGCCTTATACCAGTGGTCCCCAAACTGTGGGGCACGACCACACCCCTAGCAGGGCATTGAGGAATGTACCGGGGGGCGGACCCAGCCCCCATTTAAGTCAGGGAGGGAACATCACGCTTCCAGCCCCGTCTGCCCCCAGACCACCTCCGCTCCTAGCCTCTCTCCTCTCCAAACCCCATTAAGCCCTCAGTCCTCTCTGCCTCCAGACACAGATACACTATTATAGGCGCTTTTAGTCTCTGCTTGGTTCTCAGGCAGAAAAGGTTCTCTTTTGCAACCTGTGCTTGCCTCGGTCACAAGTGATTCATGACACTGGTTGGAGCTCCACAGATGTTGACAATTTACAAGTCAGCCCCATTACATTGCAGGGGAACTGAAAAAGAAGAAAACTCATGCTCTGACAGGACTCCACTCTCCCTTGGGAGAGGATCCTACTCATGTTCCAGGCCCTGCCAACTGCAACCCTTTCCCACTAAGACTCCTTTCTTAGTTATAATACACCTTTTAGTTTCTCTTTGGAAAGTGAATGGGGGGGGGGGGGGAGTTATTATTTGTATAGGACTATGAGACAGAGCATAAGAAAGAGAAAGAAGCCTGTCTATTCTCACACGCACACACACGCACCACTTTCAGCTCCAGATCCCTCCATGTCTTTTCCCATGTTCAGCCCCCTACACAGAGACACCCCACCCCAAAACATATTATGCCCTCCAATGATCTTCAGCTCCACATCCACCCCGACCCTGGGCCACCTCCACTGCAAAGACCACCCAGATCCACCACACACAGGGTGACCCCTCCCACAAACCGGGTCCTGCCCCAGAGACACTCCAACTCACAGGTGTGCGCAGGGACAAGCAACCATTCCTTCACATTCACAGCCACACACAGCCCGCACGCTACCCAGGTCCGACCACCCCCTCCTCAGCCCCTTTACCACCTCGCCACCCTCCTCACTACCCACGGGCAAGTCAGCCCCTCATATTTACATGGAGAAACTTCCCTTCCCCCCGCCCCCCCCGCAAGCAGTTTCCAGATCCCAGCCTAGCCCAGGAACCCCCTACGGATCCGACCCCCAGGCAGCTCCCATCCCCTCAGGGGCTTTTCTCAGACCCGACCACCCCAGGCCGGCCCTGCGCCTCCCCGCGCACGCACCGCTTTCAGGTCCAGCACGCCGTCCTTGGCCTCCTGCAGCAGCGACACGAACTTGGTGGTGAGCAGCCCCAGGCTCTTCTCGTGCCGGCTGCTGCCGCCGCCTGCCGCCGGGCCCCCCGCGCTGCTGCTGCTGCTGCTCACCGCCTCGGCCAGAGCGGCCATGCTGCTGCCCGCACTCCAGCGACCGGGGCTTCCCCGGCGGCAGCAGCAACGGCGGCACCACGTGTCACGGGCGACCCCGGCCACAACAATCCGAGCCCCGCAGGAGCCCCAGGGGAGGCCGTGCGAGGAAGGAGGAAGTGACGCTACTCACCACTGTTGCCTGGAGACGGGCTGTTGGGGGTGGGACTTGGGCGGGGAGGGAAGGCAGCCGCCGGGAGCGCGCAGTCTGCGCCGGTCGCGGAGCGTGAGCGAGCAGCCCCTGGCCCCGCCCACCAGCGAGCAAGGAGGGGAGGGCTGGGCTGTTGTCACAGGCGCGCGGCGTTCCGGCCTAGGCAGTGCTCCGGGCGGGCGCCTGTCGCGCGGTGCCCACCAGGGGTCTTCACAGTGCGGGTGCTGCTGATGGAAACCCTGTATCTGGTGTTTGTTATTCCTACTTCAGGGCTCACGCGGCGCCGCTGGTGGGGAGCGAGAGTGTGAATGTCTCGTTTGAACTCACCCAGCGCCTCCCCCGGCTCGACTATTAAGCCCCCCCCCCCCCCCCCCCCCGGCCAGAGGTTGTTCCTCAGCGCCCCCCTCCAGTGGGGGGAGCCCAGGGACCTGCACCAGGTGTCCCTCTGTTGGGTGTGATCTTTTTCATCCCAGTCAGTGAGTGAAAGCCCTGAGGCGGAAGCAGGGACACCAGCACTGTTCCCAGCGGGAAAGCTACACTCTCATAAAGCAGCTTCATGCTGATAGGCCGGCCTCCACCCTGGAGCTAGGCGCGGGCAGTGGCTCTCGAACTTTTTTACTGGTGACACTTTTCACGTAGCAAGTCTCTAAGTGCAACCCCCCCTTATAATTTAAAAACACTTTTTAATATATTTAACACCATTATAAATGCTGGCGGCAATGTGGGGTTTGGGGGTGGAGATTGACAGCTCATGGACCCCCCATGTAATAACCTCTTGACTCCCTGTGGGATCCCATCCCCTCTTTTGAGAACCCCTGGGCTAGGGTGACCAGATGTTCCATTTTTAAAGGGACAATCTCATATTTAAGACTTCCTGCCAACTTTTTCTTAAAAACAGGCAAATTGTCCCATATTTTCTGCTTCTCCCCCATTAGTACTGGTGGGTCCTGCTGCTGGCTGAATCCTTGCATGCCAGCCACCCACTCAGAAGCAGTGAGTGTGTGTGTTGGGGGCGGTCCCATGGCCAAGGATGGGGGTGGTGGGTGTGCAAGGCTAGGGCCTGGGAAGATGAGTGTGCAGGGCCAACTGCTTCCCCTGCTGGTCTGTCAGTGACTGTGTGCTGGCTCTTGGCCAGCAGTGCCCTGCCCCCCGTCCTTTTTCTTGCTGGCACTGGCTGTGTTTTGTGAGCTGTGGTAGTTGGTGAGTGGGCAGGCGCTAGGCAGCAGCCGGTTCCATGTCACCGCTGCTGCCTATCCATTGGCTCATGATGTGCTTCACCTCTCCCTGCTTTGCCCCTTCACCGCCCCCCCCCAACCCGAGCCTGTTAGCTGCCTTTCAACACTGTATGGGCAGAAACAGACAAGCTGCTTCCCTCTGCATCCCCCATCCCATGTGTTGCCTTGGCAAGACACAGTGGCAGATACCAGGAGAGGCGGGTTCATCCCCGGGGTCCAGCCAGGCATGGAGGGCAGAGAACGCCAGGCAGGGAGGATCAGGTCGGTTGGTCATACTACCTCCCTCCCCCCATGAGAGATGTGTACAGGAGTGTGATGTCATCTCTCCCTGTGTTGGGGGGCGGGGGAGGTTAGTGTGTGTATGTCACCTCTCTCTGTGTGAACCCTAAAGCCTTAAAGATAAGAAGGTAAATAAAAAGAATCCAACTATGCAGTATTTCTTTTTAACAGGCTCAGTCAACTTGATGTTATCATAACTTCTTACTCAGATTTGAACCTTAGCGTTCATAAACTGAGAAGCTAGCATGAAACCGTCTAAGCTTAATTACCAGCTTAGATTTGATCTCGCTGCCACCAGCCAAAAATTCCAGGGTTTTGGCTCCCTCTGGTCTCCCCAAACCCTTCCCTGGGGAACCCCAAGACTCAGAATCCCTAGATCTTACACAAAAGGGAAATAACCCACTTCCCGCTTCCCAAAACTCTCTCTCCCACCCAGAATTTTCTCTCTGGCTAACTGAGAGGTTACTGATGCATCTCTTTACATCACAATCACCAGAAGCATGTCTTTTCTCTTCCACAAAGAGACAACCAATACAGAAACGGAAATGATTCTCTCTCTCTTACCTGGCCTTGGTTTGAAAGCGTTTATATCGTTATTTTTGTCCTTGGCATTTCAGCCGCCATTCTGCTAAGGGTCACTGTGGTGTGACCTCAGCTCTAGCATGTAACTGGTTTACAGGGGGGCTGTACCCATGCAGGCCTTTCAAATTTTTCTAAGAAGGCCTCAGTGTCATCACCTGCCTTGTGTTGGGAAATTTCTTGTGGTGTGGAAGAAGTATTGCGAAGGGTTGTTAGGATTGGTTGGGTTCTGTTGCTTCAGCCTGTCTAATTCAGGCTGCCGGTGGGCCTCCTCTGTTTTTCCATCTCTTGTTGTTTTTCTCCCTCTGGATTCTATCTGTCTTCTGTGGGTCATCTTCTTCTTCTTGTTTTTTCGTGAGCTGCATTTTGGCTTCTTGATCTCTTTATGGGCGCCTCATTGGCTTCTTGTTCTGCTTAATTAGTCCATCCGTCTCCTATGTCATTTTCGTTGTCTATGGCTTGTTGCAGTCTCTTCCTTTTCAGGCTTTCCTTGGAACTCATGGTTTCTGTTTTTCTTGTGTTGGGGTGCCCTCTGGTTTTTATTGTCTGCACTGCTGGCTCTCTGTTGTCCCTGGTTTTGCCTAGCAACAGTGCCTTGGTTAAGTTTCCTAGCAATCTTTGAGACATGTAAATTAACCAAAAAAAAGCCACTTTATTACCTTGTGGTGTTTGCTGGGTTTACTTGATTCCCATCGGAATTCTATTGTTTAACAAAGACCCTTAATGTCACAATGGTTCCGTGCTTAAAATGCAAGCCACCTAAGCAGCAGAAAAAAATTTCTCTCTCTGGCTACTTTTAAACACAAATCCTTTCTCTTTGCTAAAGCCCCCCTAGCAGAGAAAAGAAAATATAATACTCCTAGTGGCTTCTGGATTCTATTTTCCCACTTCGCTGCCACTCATATCATAACTTCTTACTCAGATTGAGAACCTTAGCGTTCATAACCTAGAAGTTAGCATGAACCCTCTAAGCTTAATATCAGCTTAGATCTGATGTCGCTGCACCAGCCAAAATTCCGGTTGGCTCCTCTGGTCTCCCCAAACCCTTCCTGGGGACCCAAGACTCAGAATCCTGAGTCTTACCACAAGGGAAATAACCACTTCCTTCCCCCTCTATCTCTCCACTCCAGAATTGGCGCTGTGCCGCAACCTGAGAGTTACTGATGCAACTCTTTACACAAAACCAAAGCATGTCCCCTCTTCAACAAGAGCACAACAAACATACAAGGAAACAGAAATGATTCTATCTCTCTTCCCCCTCCCACAAATTCCCTGGTGCTGCAGAGCTTTACCCTCCATAGATCTAATACAAGAGAATTCCCTCCCTTCGTTCTTAGCCTACCCAGAGAGAAAAACTCAACAAGTCTTAAAAAGAAAGCTTTATATAAAAAAGAAGAAAAAACAACAATAACATGTCTCTGCATAAGTTGACATACACCAGGCTATTACTTAAAGAAAATATGAATAAACAACTTATTCAAAAGAGATACAATTAAACATTCCAGCACTACACACCTGTAAATAAAAAAAAACCAATAAACAAGCCTAGTTGGTTATCTACCTTTGTACTTACAACTTTGAAACTGAAGATTAGAAGCTTACAGATAGAAAAGATCCCCTCTCATAGCTGAGAGCCAGACAAAGACAAAGACCCAAAAATTTCCCTCCCCCGAGCTTTGAAAAATCCAGTTTCCTGATTGCTCCTCTGGTCAGGTGTTTGGTTCCCTTTGTTAGCCCTTTACAGGTAAAAGAAACATTAATTCTTAGCTATCTGTTTATGACAGATGTTAATTTGAATGTTTGTACGATTGAGTGCCATTGAACTTGCTTGAACATGAGTAATTTTACCAGGTGTCCCATATTGAGCATAAGGAAATATGGTCAGCCTACCTGGAGCAGTCTTACTGAGCCTGGGAGAGTTAAAGTGGTAACCTCTGGTTTAGACCTGCTCTACACTGTGTAGTTACATGGCTGGAGGTTGCCTTGCAATTAGGGTGACCAGATGTCCTGATTTTATAGGAACAGTCCTGATTTTGGGGTCTTTTTCTTATATAGGCTCCTATTACCTCCCACTCCCTGTCCTGACTTTTCACACTTGCTCTCTGGTCACCCTACTTGCAATACATCGGCTGCCGGTGACCCGGCCATTGGGGGAGGCTAGCCCCTGGCCCTGTGCTTGTGCCCAATGCCCCGCCCCACCCTATCTACCCCCTCCCTCCTCTGCAGGAGCCCAGAGCATCCCCACCACGGCCCCAGCTCTGGACAACAGGGTGGCGCGGCCAACCCTGATGTGCCATACGGCAGCACTCCCAGCCCCAGTGCTCCAGACAACAGGGCATCATGGACAGCCTGCTCCCAGTCCCGATGCTCTAGGCAGCCAGGCAGCACAGCCAGCTAAGTGGGGTGGCCAACCCCAGTGCTCCGGACAGCGTGACCCCAGAACCAGCCACCTTGATCCCCTGTGGGAGGCAGGTCACTCAGCCAGCCTGGGCCAGCCAAGGCAGAGCGCTGGGGGCGGGGCCACGCTAGGCTGTTTGGGAAGGCACAGCCTACCCCTGCCTACGATACCCATCGCTCAAAACATTCACATTTGTCTCCAGCCCAGGTAAGTGTTCAGTGAAACCACCTCTCAAATGGCATGGAGCCCTGGTTGACCTACTGAGGTTAACACTGCGGGCTTGGCTACACTTGGAGTTGTGCAGCGCTGGGAGTTACAGCTGTCTTCGTACAGCTGTGTAGGGACAGCGCTGCAGTGTGGCCACATTTGCAGCATTTGCAGCACTGTTGGGAGTGGTGCATTGTGGGCAGCTATCCCAACAGAAGCACCTTGTACATTTTGCGCCGTGGGTTGTGGGAAGGGAGAGGAGAGTGTTCTTTATGGTCATTCTGCTTCCTTGTACCCAACGCCCCCGTGGCAATGTTCTGTCACATCCAGTCAGTCACTGTTTTTCCGTCACGTTTGGCGGCCATCGTGAAGTCTCCACGTTTGTGTGCAGCACGTATTTCTGTGCGAAATGAGCGACTGCTGACCGCGACTTTGGCTGATGAGTGTCGCCAGACCATCCGTTTGGCAGTTGAGCTATCCTATTCAGCTCCGAGCAGTGACAGTGAGGGCTCCGACTCGATGATATCGAGTCGTCTGACCGTAAAAGTGACAATTAAATGCTTGTGGGAGTAGACGGGACGTGCTCGACACCGTGGGAAACGCCGCTGTGGGCTCGGGAACAAGCACTGAGTAGTGGGTCCATGCTCCAACCGAGTAAGGAGGAAATCTGTGAGCCAATTGAGGGACCACCCGCAGCTCGTGGACTATGAACGAAAGAACCTACTTCTCAGGGATAGAGAGCAAAAGCTCGACCGTTATCATACTACCGTATACAGGGACTGCGTGATGGCTAAGATAAGCCGACTGGTCGCCAATAAAAGACCCAATTCATAATTCAAACAGACATGAAAAACTAACCATGGTATTTAACGTGCGGCAACACCGTAAGTGAGACACACAACATCCGAGATTAGAGCGGAAGCTAGCTCACGACAGCACATGAACCAGTGAGAGTGGTGCTATTGCATCTGAAGCTGGCGACCCAGACGCTACCGATCGTCGCCGAAACCTCAGTTTGGAGTGGAAAGTTGACCGTGGATCGTGTTGATGCAATTTGCAGGGCCATTAATTCGCATCCTGTAAGAAACCGTGACTTTTGTTTGAGTACGTTGGGTTGCTGGCGGGAGGGGCGGTGGCACTGCAGCAGGAAACATCCCTTTTGTTCCATCTAGGCACCTGTGCCCAAACCCCGCCTAGAGGACGGAGCACGTAACCCATGAGCACAAAGTCCAAGGAATGTAGAAAACGAATGGTGACACAATATTTATTTTACAAGGACAGGTCCGCTGACGAGGTTGGGTGGACATCAACATGGGTTTTCACTACGTCTGTGGGGGGGCGCAGAAATAGAATGGGGGATGCAATGCAATATTACTATTCTGCCGCAACGGTGACGGCACATAGGCACTCAGCAATCAAACCCACAGGAGCTAGCTAATGGAGGCGGACAGGAGTACATTAATTGGAAGGGTGAGGAG